>NW_021703779.1:123757574-123889657 GCF_005190385.1 Monodon monoceros
CAGGGAGGGTGGGAGGGAGGGAGACGCAAGAGGGAAGAGATATGGGAACATATGTATATATATAACTGATTCATTTTGTTGTAAAGCAGAAACTTACACACCATTGTAAAGCAATTATACTCCAATAAAGAAAAAAAAATTATAGCTAACACATATTGCCAGGTATTAAATGCTCTATGTGTATTAATTCAATACAATAGTAGGTACTATTGCTATCCCCAGATGGAGAAACTGAGGTACACAGGAGTTAAGTAACTTGCTCCAAGTCATTAAACTAGCAAGTGGCCAAGCCATAATTCAAATGCAGGCAATTTGTCCTCAGATCATACAGGCTTAGTCACTTTGCTCCCCCTTCTCAGAAATCCTTGCTCTCACCTCCCCTATGTTTGACCCCTGTTTGGCTTTGTCCTTCAACTTCTGTTCCTGTCTTAGCCCTGAAGCTGTTGCCCTGTTTTAGACTTCTTTTCTGCTTTGACATTGACCCTCTCCTTATAGTACAGCCCATCGGATCCTCACCCTTCAGCTCCATCCACCAGGACCACACATCACACCCATTCCCAGTGCCTCACCTTGGCCCTGCGGGCCTGACTTCTTGGGACTGCTCCCTGCTCAGCCTCCCCACTGAGGATCGGATACTTAGTGAAAAGCAGCTAGTTCTCACCAAGCCTCCTCTTTTCTGGGTTAAGTATCCTCAGATACTTCAATCTTCTTTGTTAGCTCATGACCTCATGCACCCTCTCCATCCTGGATCCCCTGTTTCAGACATGCTCCATCCAGTATGTCCCTAACCCTCCCAGAGTGTCATGTTCACTGACCCCAGCACTGGGTGAATGTGACCAGGGTGCTGTGCTTCTCCCCCTACACTGGGCTCATAAGACCACTATGACATCCCCATCACCACACTTGCCACATTGTACGTGGCTTGGCCCTTAGGAGCCATCTAAGAAATATTTGCTGAATGACTAACTGATATTTTAATTTTCTGTTTATGTCTCTCTCTCTGCTACTAAACTCTAAGTGCCTTGAGCTATCTTGCCTTATTTATATTTGCATAAATTATTCCATGCATATTGTAGTTAGTCAATAAATGTTGAGTGAAAAAATTATTTCTAGGAGTTTTATTAATAATAACTACCACCAACACCATGACTACTATGATTTTTTCCACCCCTTTTTGGGCAACTTCTTATTGAGATAAAATTCACTTGACTTACTAAGTGAAAGAAGCCAACTGAAAAGGCTACATACTGTATGGTTTCAACTATATAACATTCTGGAAAAGGCAAAACAGTGGAGACAGTAAAAGGATCCGTTATTGTCAGGGATTGGAGGAGAGGGAGGGATGAATCGGCAGAGCACAGGTTTTTAGGGTGGTAAAACCATTCTGTATGATACGTCAGTGGTGGGTACATGTCATTACACATTTGTTGAAACCCATAGAATGTACAACCCCAGGAGTGAACCCTCCTGTAAACTATAGACTCTGAGTGATTATGATGTGTCAATGTAGGTTCATCAGTAGTAAAAAATATACCACTCTGGTGTAGGATGGTGATACTGGAGGAGGTTGTGTGTGTTGGGAGGTGGGGGGTAGGGAGTATATGGTAAATCTCTGTACCTCAATTGCTCAATTTTGCCATGAACCTAAAATTTAAATTAAAAATATAGTCTATAAAATTCATATAACATTCACCATTTAAAAATGCACAGTTCAATTTTTTTGTATGTTCACAATGTTGTACAACCATCACCACAATCTAATTCCAGGCCATTTCCATTACCCTTCTTCAAGAAACCCCTTACCTGTTCCCAGTCATTTCTTACCCCTCTCCCTACACCTCCATCCCCTGGCAACCACTAATCTACCTTCTGTCTCTATGGATTTGCTTATTGTGGATATTTAATGGAAATGGAAATGATACAATATATGGACTTTTGTGACTGGCTCCTATCACTTAGTATAATATCTTCTAGGTTCATCCATGTTGTAGCTGTGTCAGTACTTAACGCTTTTTATGGCTGAATAATATTCCACTGTGAACATTTGAGTAGTCGGGCTCTTATGAATAATGCTAATATGAATATTTGCATACAAGTTTTGTGTAGACATATGTTTTAATTTCTCTTGGATATATACCTAGGTGTGGAATTGCTGGGTCATATGGTAACCCTACGTTTAACTTTTTGGGGAACTGCCAAACTGATTTCCACAGCAGCTGCACAATTTTACATTGCCATCAGTGGTGTATGAGGGTTCCAGTTTCTACACATCCTTGCCAATGCTTGCATTTTCCTTTTTTAAAAAAATTATAGCCTTCCTAGTAAGTGTTAAGTGGTATCTCATTGTGGGTTTGATTTGTATTTCCCTAACGATGTTGAGCATCTTTTCATGTATTTCTCCGTCATTTGTATATCTTCTTTGAAGAAGACTCATATGCCCATTTATTAATTTTATTTGTCTTTTTATTACTGAATTCTACTTTGGATACAAATCACATATAAACATATGGTTGGCAAATATTTTCTTCCATTCTGTGGGTTATCTTTTCATTTTCTTCATAGTGTATTTCGATACACAAAAGTTTTGTTTTTGATGAAGCTTAACTATTTTTTATTTGGTTGCTTCTGCTTTTGGTGTCATAACTAAGAAATCATTGGCTAGGCAAGGTCACACTTATGTCTATATCTTCTTCCTACAGTTATATAGACTTAGCTTTTACATTTACGTCTTTGACCAATTTTGAGTTAATATTGGCATATGGTGTGAAGTACAGGTACACACTCATTCTTTTCCCAACTGGATATCCAATTGTCCCATTTGTTTAAAAGACTATTTTTCACCATTGCATTTTCTTGCCACCCTTCTCAAATATCAATTGACCATAAATGTACGGGTTTATTTCTGGACTCTCAATTCTCTTCCATTGACTTTTATGTCTATCTTTATGCTACTACCACACTGTCTTGATTACTGACACTTTGTAGTAAGTTTTGAAATCAGTAACTGTGAGTCTTCCAACTTTGTTCTTCTCTTACATATTGTTTTGGCTATTGAAGTTCCCTTATATTTCCATACTAATTTTAGGGTCAGCGTGTCCACTGCTGCAATAGATGCAAGTTTAATAGGGATTACATTGAATCTGTACATCAATATGGGGAGTATTGCCATTTTAACCATATTAAGTCTTCTAATCCATCAGCATGAGCTGTCTTTCCATTTATTTAGGTCTTCTTAAATTTCTTTCAACAATGTTTTCTTGGATATAGAATTCTTGGTTGAAAGATTTTCTTCTTTCTGCACCTTGAATATTTCATCCCACTATCTTCTGGCCACCATATATAGTTTCTGATGAGAAATCAGCTATGAATTTTATCGAGGCTCCCTTGTATGTGATGAGTCACTTCTCTCTTGCTGCTTTCAAGATTTTATCTTTGTCTTTCAGCAATTTGATTATGAAGTGTCCAGGTGTGTATCTCTTTAAGTTTATCCTACTCAGAATTCATTGAGCTTCTTGGATGTACAGATTAATGTTTTTCCAAAAATTGGACAAGTTTTCAGTCATTATTTCTTTAGATGTTCTTTTTGCTCCTCTGTCTCTCTCCTCTCCTTCTGGGACTCCCATTATGCAGATGTTGGTAGACTTGATGGTGTCCCACAGGTCTCTGAGGCCCTGTTCATTTTTCTTCATTCATTTTTCTTCCTTTTCCTAAAACTGGATGATCTAAATTTTTGGAGCTTTATACAGCCCTTACAGACATCTCACCCCCCAGCCTTTCCTCCAAACTTTTTGGTTAGTCTAGTGTTTGCCCCAATTGTTATCCATTGCCTCAAGCAGCAGAGACTAAAACATTTGCCTGTAAATATTTTTGACATATGCCCCAGGGTAGCAACTTTAGCACTGGGTGACTTCTGAGTCAGGTGAAATAAAGAGAAAGCTTTTGACTAGGTCTTCCAGGGGACCACCAGACAGATGAAATAACAATTCTTTGCTTGAAATCTCTTCTGCTCCCTCCAGAATCAGGAACATGGGCTGTGAATTTCAAGGTTACCTCTGCAGTGGGTAGTGGTGGATGGGACTAGGGTAAATGAACACACCATAAAGCTTGCTGTTCTTACTGAGATTCAGTTGTGTATTTTTAAAATAAGTGTCCCCCGGGTTGATGAAAACATTATTTAACTTCCAGATTTCCAAAGTTGATTCTGATAGTCTTTGCTATTTTTTTCATTCTTTTTCTGGAGGGAGGGGCATAATTTTAGATTTCCTTATTCTGGCATTTTGCTGAAGTTGCCTTTCATACCATTTTTGAACGTTTTCTATGTTACAAGCACAGAAATATCTATTTTTATAAAGATCTCATTTCTTCCTTATAAAAACCTTTTAATATGGGTATTATTCTCCTTTAATAGATGAGGAAAGTATGGTGAAAATGTTCTAAAACTGAGTTATAGAGATGGCTGTACAACACAGTAAATTTACTAAAAGTCATTGAATTGTACACTTACACATGAGGAAACTGAGGATCAGAGAAGTTAAGAAACTTACTCAAGATCACACTTAGAAGTTGCAGAACCACAATCTGGATCCATACCTGTCTAATTTAAAAGAACATTTTCTTTCCACTATGTCCCATGGCCTCCATGGAGAAGTCAAGTTGAAAGCTTGCTAAATTAGAATCAAGGAAATTTAGGAGGGTTGTTACTAGTTGAGGATGAAAGTAGGCAGCATAGATGCTCACTTTCTCACAGGGAATAAATACTCCCAAATGTTTGGCTCAAGCTGTTATCAGTAGTAACGTCAAATGGGGAAAGTATACTTAAGACAAAGCTGACGCCAGCTGTAAGCTGCCCCATGCAATTGCTACATAGCCGTTCCCCTGGTTTGCCAAGGGCAGTGATGTTGTCTGTAAAACTGACCTCTGGCTCCCTGCAATTGTCCTCGAGGTCAGGCCTAGTATCTCTGGCTGCCTAGAGAGTACTTCCTCAGAGAGTCCTTCCTGATCCTTGGGTCAGAACAAACCCCTTACTTATAGGCTGTTGAGGGTCTGGAACTTTCACTTGGAGCACTTGTCATCACTGCAATTTTACATTTATTAGTATGACTACTGATTATCTATTTCCCCCACAAAAATGCAAGACCCTTGAGGGTAGGGACCTTGACTCTCGTTTCACCTCTATGCCAGTGCCTGATACACAGAAGGGGCTTAGCAAATATTTGTGAATTAATGAGTGTAGGAACGAATGAACAGGAAACTCAGCTTCCTTTTTTGATACAGGCTGGTCTTGTATCTCCACTTAAGAGGCTAAAAGGTTAAAAATACAGAGCATTGGTAAGAATAAATCAGATGAAATATAGTACAAATGGACACAGAAGAAGACAGTCAAATCATCCTGCCAAGAGTGGATCTATGTCTTTATTCCCATCTTGCCCCTAGGTTCTTCATGACCATTTTTTTTTAGATTCCATGTATATGTGTTAGCATATGGTATTTGTTTTTCTCTTTCTGACTTAACTTCACTCTGTATGACAGACTCTAGGTCCATCCACCTCACTACACATAACTCAATTTCGTTTCTTTTTATGGCTGAGTAATATTCCATTGTATATATGTGCCACATCTTCTTTATCCATTCATCCGATGATGGACACTTAGGTTGCTTCCATGTCCTGGCTGTTGTAAATAGAGCTGCAATGAACATTGTGGTACATGACTCTGTTTGAATTATGGTTTTCTCAGGGTATATGCCAAGTAGTGGGATTGCTGGGTAGTATGGTAGTTCTATTTTTAGTTTTTTAGAGAACATCCATACTGTTCTCCATAGAGGATGGACTTGAGGACACGGGGAGGGGGAAGGGTAAGCTGGGACAAAGTAAGAGAGTGGTAGTGTATATATGGACATATATACATTACCAAATGTAAAATAGATAGCTAGTGGGAAGCAGTAGCATAGCACAGGGAGATGAGCTCGGTGCTTTGTGACCACCTAGAGGGATGGGATAGGGAGGGTGGGAGGGAGGGAGACGCAAGAGGGAAGAGATATGGGAACATATGTATATGTATAACTGATTCACTTTGTTATAAAGCAGAAACTAACACACCATTGTAAAGCAATTATACTCCAATAAAAATGTTTTTTAAAAAAGCGTGGATCTAGGTTTTGTTCGGCATAAACCTTATACAATTTGAAGGGAACCTCTTTAAGAAGAAGAATTCTCCCTGGATTCAGAATTGCTAGGATTCCCTCCCACTCACAGACACAGGCACAAGCCAGCAAGCACTTTCACCTGGGCAAGAGCAGTTGGAAGCTTCTGCTAAGAAGCCCATGCAGGGCCCTTAGGGGAACCCCACCCAGAGCCATGATCCCTGGCTATGGGCGCAGAGAGGGAGCATGTGATCTCCAGCAGCTGTGGAAAGGGTCAGTATGCTGCCATTCCCTTCACAGGTTCCCAGGCACCTGGCAGTGCCACCTTCTCATCAACTTTACTGGGTTCCAGCAACCCTAGGTGGCCTATTGTGATCGTCCCAAATTGTAGAGTGCTCAGAAGAGGCTTCTGGTTGCCAGCTCTCTACAGGCATAGAGAAGAGAAAATAAGTCTTCCTTTTGGGGAGAGAGAGAGAGAGAGAAGGGGGGAGAGAGAGAGAGAGAGAGAGAGAGAGAGAGAGATGGGTTTAAAAGGCATGCTGTAAAGACTAAGGGGTTTCCTGAGAACAGGAAGTGGACCAGAGACATCACCTCTGGACATGATGACACATAACAGATATTCAGGAAATACGTGTGGCCTCAAGGTGGTGAGGGCCTAGCAAACGGAGCTGCCCTCTGGCTCTGTTCCAATCCCAAACCTCGATCCTAGCAGGAGGCTGCAGAATTACTTGCGGTTTGCTTAGCAATCACCAAAGCTTCCTTCCGTCTCAGACCAAAGCTGCATCCCTCGGGTTTAACAGAGCCACAGAATACAAAATCCTCCTGATATTACTTATATAGTACCCTTTGCAGCAATTGTGCCATCAATCCAAAGGACGTGCCTCCCTCTGGGAACAGCAAGGCCAGAGACAAAGAAATGGCCAGTGAACATCATGAATCCCCCTGTGACAGGGCAGCCCAGGGAAAGGGATGGAGTTTAGCACATTTGTATAAAAATAAAAATGGATGATATCTGCTCTGCGGCAGTCTGAATTTCAGCTGCCCTGGCATCTAAAAAATGGCTTGTTGGTCTTCTTCAATGTCAACTACTTCAGAGCACAGGGTGTTTGTCAAGACTTCCGAGTGGAAATATAAACCTAAATGGATAAACTTCTAAAAGGATCCCCACACCTTTAGCCAACAGCAAGGCAACCAGACCTCCCAATTTCGGCAACACAGGGCTTGCCTGTGGCCCCACGTTATCATCTACAGAAAGGAAAAAGAAGCACCAGGGCACTGGACAGGGGAGGAGTGGGGCATCCAGTTTTCATACCTGGAACTTGCTCCTCATTTGTCATTTCTCCATTTATGTTACAAACATTTGCTGTATCCAAAGTGGCAAGTGACTTTGTGATCTCCTTGTGGGCAGAGATCATGTAAAGGACCGCAAACACAGCATGGAAGAAGATGTGGCCTTGGACTTCAAAGAGATCACAGGGTAGCAGGAAGAGACACATATAACCCAATGAAATTTCATTATGATCGGTGTGGAGACAGGCAAGGTGCTATGCCAACACTTAGAGACAGCATTTAGTGTCAAGAGAGATGGGTGAAGTGGCATCTAGGATGAGATCAGAGAAAGGAGTAACACTATCCCAGATGAAGGGGAAAGGGTTTTGCAGGCAAAGGGAAGTACATGGTCAAAGGTCTGGAGATGAGTAGCAACAGGACATGTTTTGGGGACCTAATGAATCTTAGTCTGGTTAGAGAGCCAAGTCTAGTATGACTGATGGGGAAGAAACAGGAGACGAGGCTGGAGAAACAGGCAGGAGCCTGATCATGAAACCATGTTAAAAGTTTGAATTATTATTGCAGTAATGGAAAGCTACTGAAAGGTTTCAATCAAGAAAGTAGCTGGTTGGATTTTCATTCTAGAAAGATCCCTCTGGTTTCCAGAAAGAGTAGAGGATGGATTAAAGGAGGACATACTCTACCCACATGGGAAGATTGTTGAAATAGTCCAAGTAAGAGATGATGGGGGCCTGAACTGAAGTAGCGATAGTGGGGAATGGAGGAAAAGCAGACAGACTCAAGAGGGATTTTAGGAGCTATATTCAGCAAGACGAAAAGAAATGGGGCTGGGTATCTCCATTCCACAGGGCTGAAGTGAGACGATGGGAGAAGTGTTTAGAAGGAAAAGCAAGTTCAGATATTGGTCAAGAGATTTCTACTACCAAGAGGTCCAAGGAGGCGAAGGCTAGCAGCGGGACTCAAGGGAACAGACCATTGTTGGAGCCAGGGAAGCCACGGTCTGGCTAACCATTGTGGAGTGGAACCTAGCTGCCAGGAACTTGAGGGTGTCATGAACTATGTCCTCAAGGAATAGCTAGCTCCTGTAGCCTGAGCAACAGGACCCAGAATCATACCATGCTGTTCCGTGTTGATAGTTCCAATCAAGATAATCTCAAGCCAGAGCCCAAGGTTGATGTGCCTAAAGTAGATTCAGCTAGAGGAGACAAAGGCAAGGCAAGACTTCTTCACTGTGTGAGTAAGCAAATAGCTGTTATTTGTCGATAGCCGATGGCAAGGTTCAATTGCACAAAACCATGAATTGGAAGGTTTCTCCGTAGTTCGCAAATTATCGCGGCTCTCCACCAGTTATCAGCCACTCCAGTGCCATATTCTGCTCTCAATTCTTTGAACGGTTTTAAAATTACATTTTCTGCCTCTTCACAGTTTTTTCTGAGATTCTCTACTGAAGAAGAAATAAGGTTGTGGTAGAGAATAGGGGCCGTGTGCAAAAATGGAAATCTACATGTCAGTGTGTCATCAAAATCGGTGGTCAGGAAGGAAAAGAGGCAAAAGAAAGCCAGGGCATGCCATGGCAAAGGATATGGGCTCTTGAGAGCCCCTGATTCATGGATCTGAGATTGGTTTTGGTTCCAGGGTTTAATGCCGGAACTTCAGAGACGTCCTGAGACTATGAGGCCTCTCGGTGCCAGAAAGGGCCACATGCCACACACGGTGGATGCCCTCCTGAAACAATCTTCCCATCCAAATGCCTCCTTGCAAATCCCAACTCAAATGAAAAAGTAAGAGCTGTCAACTCTGATATATTAGGAAGACAATTCAAACAGTTGCTATTTGTATTTTATTTTTAGACTTCTTTTCCTTCAGACTGATCACAATTTCTATAATATTATTCCTTCTTCTAGGTCAAACAACATCTGTTGTATAACAATGAAAATAAACTATTTCACACTGTCAAGTTTACAACTTCCATTTTTATTGTGCTGCAGCAATATCATGCAGTTATTTTATTTCCCCTCCGAAGAAGTCATTATAGTGAATGGTGTCAATATCCCATGGATTAAGGGGTCCCCAAGCAGACTGTGACACATTGTTGAGGCTGCAATAATCTTGGGCTCTGATGTGATAAACTATAATAGTGCCAAATGAGAAGTTCCTGTTTATCCTTAAAAAGGAACCCTAATTATGCCAAGGGATACCTCCAGAAAGTTCCCTCTCACCATGTTTGTGTTTCTCCCTGTCTTAGAATCTCTGGTATATAAGAAATGTGAAAGGGAGGGGATATCTGTACGTGTATGGCTGATTCATTTTTTGTGCAGTGGAGGGTAACGCAGCATTGTAAGGCAACCATACTCCAATAAATAAAAAAAAGAGAGAGAGAGAGAAAAGAAATGTGGGCGAAGACATTCCTGCAGCTTGGTCCTAATGATGAGGAAGGGATGCTATTAAAAGAAACAAATGAGCACGTTTTTGACTAATGAGCAGGTTACTCTAGCTAAAAATTACCAAGGAATCAACCCTTCTGGCCTCCTTTCAGTTTGACACACATGCTGTTTGCTCCTTCTGCCTGGAAAGCTCTTCCCCCTTCCTTACCTAGCTAACGCCTACATATCCTTCAGACAGCACAGCTGCCACTGCCATCCTTAATCCCCTCCCCCACAGAATAGATCAAATCCCCTTATTATATATTCTCCCCACGCCATGTACCTTTTTGCTTTATCACTTACCACAGTTGCAACCTTATTTATATGTGTGCAATTGTGGAGCTGGAAGTTCAGAGTGCGGGGACCATGTCTGATTTGCTCATTCCTAGAACTTAGCATGGTATGGGGAATATAATGGACGTTCAATAATTATTCGATGAATCATCAAAGCTCTCTGTTCCAGTATTGGTCAAAACAGGTAGCACTAGCTGCTGTGACATACAACCCCTGAATCTCAGTTGTTTAACACAATAAAGATGTATTCCTCATTCACATCAAGATCTAATGTGGATTGGGCAGTTCTCATTGGTGGTGCTTTTCCACATGATGATCCAGGGGTCCAGGTTACTTCCACCTAGTGATGCTGCAGTCTTCAACAGAGAACTTCCACTGTCTCTAAAGAAGGAGAAGAGAGAACATGGACAGCGTGCAGGAGATTTTATGGCCAGGCTTAGAAAAGGCACACTGTCACTTCTGCCCACATTCTATTGGCCAGAACCTGGTCACATGCCCCAACGTAACCACAAAGGTGGCTGGGAAATGTAGTCTTCCTGTGTGGCCAGGAGAGAAAGCAGGATTGGTGAGTAGCCAGTCCATCTTTGCCACACTCTCTGCTGTAACTTACCATCTTCTACAACCATGGGTACTGTATTAGAGTTCTCTGGAGAAACAGAACCAATAGAATATATATATATATACACATATATATACATATATATAGATACACACACACATATATATATGCGCATGTATATATATACATATATATAATATATATATATGTATAAATTAACCATCATAGGTACCAACAAGAAATCCAATCAAACAAATAAACCCCCAAACATTCTGCCCACTTCCTCTCCCACCCTCATCCCCTACCTTAGCATTCCTGATCTCAGCTAGCAGTTGGGGGTTTTAAATTGCTGGTGTCTTGATTAAATCTTGTCTAAGAATCAAGTACCTACCCAGAATATTGCAGAACACTAACCACCCAGGTCAGATTCCCCGATCAAAGCCTTTCATTAGGTCCTCATCACCCAACACTGGCTTACAAGCTTTTCTATGATTTAAATCTTAATGCCTTTCAAGGAGCAAGCAGCCAGTTTGTTTAAGGTAACTCGCCACGTCTTAAATATTCATGTGAAATTTTGGTATTCTGCTCCAAAATACACCCATGGATGTTTAAATTTAAACTATTTCCCTTGAAATTTTTAAATACAATTATGGTTCCAAGAAGATGCCCTGCATTTATCCAATGACTTAAGATGCTGCAAAGCATTGAGCAGTAAATCCCTGTAAGCCCTGAATAACCATGTGGTAAACTGACTCTGCTAGAAAAAGCCCAGCAGAGATGGCCCTGACTCCCTGCTGCTAGGGTTGATGGAGCAAAGTCCCACAGACTGGGTGGCTTAAACAAGAGACATTTATCTTCTCTTAGTTCTGGAGGCTGGAAGTCCAGGATCAGGGTGGTGGCAGGTTTTGTTTCTTTTGAGGCCTCTCTCCTTGACCTTGCTTTATCTTTAGAGGCCCTATTTCCAAATAGTCACAATTTGAGCTACTGGGGATTAGAACTTCAACATAGGAGTTTGGGGGTTGGTCACAGTTCAGCCCTTACCAGACCCCAAGGTTAATCCAAAGAGCAGGGACAGCCATTGCACTGCCAAAAGAAAAATTCCCTCCTGAATTTATTGCAAGAAACAAACGGTCCCTCCCTCCACATACACACACAGCCATCCGCCCATGTTTGGGCACGTTTAAGTTCCTAGCATTTTGATTCAGGGAAGCTTTGCATCTGCCTACACAGGCTGTGGAGTTCTGTGCTTTGTGGCACTGTTTTGTAGTTGGTTTTGCCATGGCCACTGCATATCTCAAGCAATAAAAGGGATGTGAATTGCCATCGTTTGCCTTCGCTCTGTCTTTCACATCGCCCTGATTTGTTTGTCAAGCTTTTGAGGAAAAATCACAGTTATACACACACTTTCTGTGCCGATACCTGCCACTCCTCTCTTTTTTTTTTCTGATAAATATGCCTTTCCCTAGAATTCTATTCAAATGCCAGGCTGTGATCGATTTGGGTGCCTGTCTCGCCTCTGTTCTACGACAGCCCTGCCTGCATGAGAGGCCTTGCCCCTTTGGAGAGATGCGCTCAGAACTCAGGCTCCATGCTCCTCCCCCAGCCAGCGTTCAGCAGCTGTGGGGCAGAAATGGGTTTGGGGGACGGCAGTGTGACAATGGCACAGGTATCTGGGAGGACCTGGAGCTCTGGTCTCGGCTGTGTGACGGCTTCAGGGAAATGAAGTGCAAGCTATTTGGAGAATATTTCTCCGTTGGACATTATGAAATCCCAGAGGTGGGAGCTCGTGGACAGTGCTGGTCTGCTCCCCTCTCCTCCCCTCCCCCAGATTCCAGAAAGAAGAAAGAAAAAGCTGTAGCTCAGTATTTGATATTTAGAATTAATTAGAGCCCCAAATCCCAGACCAGCCAGCAGGTTTCTTAATGAGGCCCATGTATTCATCTTCTTCAGCCTACTTCTCCAATCCATAGCCAAGCCACACAGGGATCATTACGGTGCCTCGAGGTGCCCCGTGGTTTTCAAAGAGCTACTTCATCCTGCTGCCTCATCTGGCCCACACAATCGCCCTGGTAGGTGGTCAACACAGGAGTCATTCTCCCCACTTCCTAGATGAGTTTTCAGGGAGGTTGAGTCACTTTCCCAAGGTCACACAGCTAATAAGCGGTAGACACCGGATTTGAACTCAGCTGGTCTAACACCAGGGCCCACACAGTTAACCACTGCTATTCTGCCGCCTCCCCAGGAAGAGACATGTCAGGGAGCCAAGCCTGACTCCCAGGTGACAGAGCTCCTCAGCTAGGGTTGCAGGAGAAAAGGCAGGAGGCCCAGCTGAATTTGAATTTCAGATGAACAAAGAATGAATTTTGAGTATACGTATGTCCCATAGTTATGCTTATGTCAACTATTGCATGGTTTATACTTGAGCATCCTAAAAATTTATTTAATGCTTATCTGAAATGCAAATTTAACTGGATATCTGGTTTTGCATTTGCAAGAGCAGCCGACAGCATCCTCGGCACCACCCTCACCAAGCTGGCCCGCCCACTGGCCTTCTGATTAGCTCTGCTCTGGTCCTCCCCATGCTTGTCTAATGTCACCCTTCCCCAGTGATCCTGGCTTGAAGCCTGCCAGACATGCCTTCTCCTTCCTCCTGATTCACCTGTCCAACCCGTCATCAGGCCCCAGAGACTCAGCGGCTGCTTTGGCTCTCCCATCCAGTCCTTCCTGTCCACGCCCTGATCCTAGCTGAAATAACAGCCTAGCCCCGCTCACCCAGATCGTGACCGACGCTCTAGCCACCCCACTCGACAGACAATTGCCCGACGTTTTCTGGGCCAGAGCAGTGCGCTCTCCTGTTCGAATTGCTCTGAAGACTCCCTAAGCTCCTTCGTGTGGCTTCCAAAGCTTTCTGGATCAAGGTTCAATGTGATGCTGTCACTGCTCCCGGCCCTCCACCATGTTGAGTGTGGACCCCAAGCCTGAGCCACACGGAGGACCCCAGCTTCTCACAATACTTACGCTTGTGTCTGCCTCTCCACTGACCTTGAATCCCACTTCCTTGACATCCCCAAGTCCAGCCTCCAGGAAATCTCACACCGCCTCCACTAACAGCCACGAGTGATGTTGCCTCCGGCTCAACCTTCACACCATTTCCTAACCCTTCCTGTATGCACTATATTATGTTGTGTTCTTGTTATTTCGGCACATGTCTCAGCTCCTCTGTCCATCATCTTACACATCCCTAGGGGACAAGAGTTATTTCGTGTGATTTGCTTCCCCTCTACCTGGCCTTGCACAGTTTCTGGCACCTGCTATACGTTCCATAGAAAGAGGTGGATATAAGTGAATGGCTTGATCCCCCAGACATTCTCCACTCTATGATACCTACTCTAGGTTTGCCAAGACTGGGCCAAACCACGGGGGTAGAGTGATGACTAAGATCTGGTCCTCAAGGCACACCATGAAAGCAGAGCAACCTGTAACTAGAGGGAAACTGGGTTACTCTGAGGCCAACCTCAGCCCAGTGTCTCTGCAAAGGGATCACATACCCAACTCCGGAACACTTTGAGGGGTAAGGCAGGACTTTCCTAAATGACCCTGGAGAAGGCTGGAAAGGGTACGGGGGAGCAAGGAGAAAAATTCATACCATAGCATATGCAACACGATATCCCAAGTCCTCTTTCCACCTTTCCACCCCAAACTCACTCTCTGTGGTCACTACTCGCCCCGCTTCTCTCTCCCCTTTCTCCTTAAACTTCAGTAGTGGCTCTCGGTCAGCCTCGATGGTGCTCCCATATCCTCATTCCTCCATTCTCTTAGGACTTTGTTTCATTTTTAAGGACTGCTTCACTCTTTCTCATATTGAGACACTGAGTCCTTCTCTCAGTTTCCATGGCTGCATGGCCAGACACTACCTGCACAACTGAGTTTCTCATGAGATCAAAATTTTAAAAGTGATTCATTTGTTGCCACCATAAATCGATGAGATACCCTGTGAGGGTCTTCAGGAGGTGAGAAGTCCTAGAAAGAAGAAAAGAAGGAGAGAGTTTGAAGGAAGGTCTGAAAAGGATGTCAACTACTCCTCCATCTTTGATGATACTTTCTCTTCCGAGGCCCCCTTGCAAATGGCAGTAAGTGGTATCGAAGGTGACCTCTTAGATGTCTCCCAGTGGTCCCACCTCCTGGTATTCATGCCCTTGGATAATATCCTCATCCTAAATTTGGGCTGGACTCAGTGACTCACTTCTAACAGAACAGAATATGGCAGAAGTGATGGCGTGTCATTTCTGAGATTAGGTCATCGAAAGACTCCAGCTTCCATCTTGGTTTCTTTTTCTCACGTACTCATACTCTCTCATCCTCTCTTGGATCGCTCATCCTGGGGGAGGCAGCTGCCCTGCCAGGACACAGCCATTCAGAGAGGGCCATGTGAGTGAGGGTCCCCCCACCTGAGATGGTCCCCTTCTTACAAGACTTCGAGCTAGAGGCCCCCAGCTAAGCTTCACCCTGATTTCTGACCCACACAAACCATGAGATAACAATTGTTCATTGTGTTAAACCAGTAAGTTTTGGGATGATTTTGTTCTGCCACCATAGATACGTAATACACAGCTGGAGCCTCTACATGCTTCTCTGTGACTCAACAGAGAAGTGATGCCGCCAGCTTCAGGATCCCGGCCAGCAGGCAGGGCACCCACCCGACTCCACATCCAAATGTCATTTTACAATGCTGCAGTCAGCATAATCGAACTGGTGGTCCCCAGAGACGGTCGAGGGGAGTTTATAACTGTTAGAAATCCTGCTTCATGAATCCCAGACCCGTATGCAAATGGGAAGCTCAACCTTTGATAAGCCATTTGATTTCCCTTTTAGGTATGAAGTGAAAGTGCACGATTTTACACTAAGATTAAATTGCTAAAATGTTTCACTCTGGTCCCCAGTTAGTTGTAATTAAACGTAGAAACAGAACAGGAAGTGTCACTCGCTCTCTGTCAGCATCTTGAGGCTGAGTTGAAGGGAGAGGGAGAGAGGGAGGGAAGAGGCGAGTGAGAGCAGAAGGCGGGCCCCCACGCCTGCAGCCCCTCACAGCTCAGGATGCTTCCCGGGAGGAGGAAGGGACGGAGGGCGCCTCTTTTGAGGCCCACAAACACCGAGGACGACATGGGTGGCTTTCAAAGGGCCTGGAAACACCTGACGTGCAGCAAGAACTCGAATGTATGAAAAAGTGTGTATGTGTGCGAGTGTATGGCTGATGATGGTGTATGCGTGCACGTGCATGTGTGAGACAGAACGGGTGAGGAGAGCGCCCATTGGGTACCTGTATGTGTGAACAGTGTGTGGGAACCCATGTATGCGTGAGAGAATGGATGAGGGAGTGTATCTGTAACTACGTATCTGAGAGTGTGTGTGTGCGTGCACGTGTGTGAAAGAGAGAGAGGGAAGGAGAGAGAGAGAGAATGGGTGAGAGGTGCATATGTGCCTATGTGTGTCTGCGTGTGGGTGTCTGTAAGTGTATGAGTGAGGGCTCTCTACATGTATGCCTGTGTGGGTAAGGCGTGTATATCTGTGCGTGAACGTGTGTGCATGGAAGACTAGGTGAGGAACTGGATATGGGCAGGCGTTGGTGCCAACACAAATGCAGGGGCGGCTACGTGTATGGGTGAGGAGGTGTACGTGTATGTGCAGGTGATGTGCAGGTGAAGGAGGGCGTGTATATGTGCGTGTATGTGAGTGTGTAGGTGGAGGATCGATATACAGGATGTGTGTTTGAGTATCTGAGTGACGGGGTTTGTAAGTACACACGTGATGGTTTAAGTAATCCTCAGGGGCTGTATGGACACGTGGGTCGCTGTACGGGTGAAGGAAATATATCTGGACTTGTCTGTGAGTATGTGGGAGGGGGAGGGGTGTCTGTATTGAGTCGGCCGGTGTGAATGTGTCTGGGACGTGCATGTGTGCATGTGGGTGTGAGTGCATGGGTGGGGCAGTTGTATTATAGATAAGTGTGGGAAGGTATGGGCAATGGGCTATATTTGAATATGTCTGTGGGAGACCGGGTGAGGGTGGTGTACATGTATATATAGTGGTTGTGTGCAGGTGTGTAAGTGTGTAGGTGATGGATATGTTTATCCTTGTGACGGAGATATATATATACATATTTATACACACACACACATAAATCTGTGCATGAGAGTGTATGGGAGAGCGTGGACTATATGTATGTGTATGCGGTGGGGCGGTGGGTGGAATGTACACGTCCACATCTGGCGGTGTCTGAGTACAGACAGTGTGTGTGTGTGTGGAGGGAATGGGTGAATGGTTGTATATGTATTTCTGTTTGTGTGTAATTTTGTGGGTGAGGTGTGGGTGCATATGAACGAGTGTGCCTGAGTGTGTTTGTGAAGGGTGAGTATAGGTACCTGTGTGTATATGTGAGTTTTTGCAAGAGGCAGGTGTGTATTTGTGTGTGTGAAAGGCATGGATGAGGCCAGGATATACATATGTGTTTGTGTCTCAGGGTATGGAGTAGGAGGTTTATATTTACACGTGTATATGTGTGAGTGTACAGGTGACGGTGTAGTAAGAGTATGTGCAGTGAGTGCTGTGAGGTTATAGTTGAAGCCGTACATTTATGGGTCTGTGTATGTGAGTTGAAGCATGATAAGATGGAAATATATGTGTGTGCATGTGTGAGCTTGTAGGTGTGAGATGTATATACATACATGCCTGAGGGAGACATGGCAGAGATAGGGTTATATGTATGTGTGTGAGAGTGTGGGTGTAAATGTACACGTGTGAGAGATGTGTATATATATGTGTGTGTGCATACATGTACGGGGGAGGAGGATATAGGCATATGTGCAAGTGGGATCTATATGTATCTGTGTGTTAGTATATGGAGGAAGGTGTGTGTGTACATGTGTGTCTGTTTGTGTATGTGTGTTCCAGCTGACATATTTATGTATGTGTGTGTGTTGAAGTGTGTGACTGTGGAGACTGTTCGTGTACGTGTCACTGTGTGAGTGACAAATATGTCAAGGGGCATTTATGTATGTGTTTCTGAAGAGCTGGGTGAGGGGTGTATATTTAAGTCTGTTTTGTTTTTAACATCTTTATTGGAGTATAATTGCTTTACAATGGTGTGTTAGTTTCTGCTGTATGACAAAGTGAATCAGCTATACGTATACATATAGCCCCATATCCCCTCCCTCTTGCATCTCCCTCCCACCCTCCCTATCCCACCCCTCTAGGTGCTCACAAAGCACTGAGCTGATCTCCCTGTGCTATGTGGCGGCTTCCCACTAGCTATCTATTTTACGTTTGGTAGTGTGTATATATCCATGCCACTCTCTCACTTAGTCCCAGCTTACCCTTCCCCCTCCCCATGTCCTCAAGTCCATTCTCTACGTCTGTGTCTTTATTCCTGTCCTGCCCCTAGGTTCTTCAGAACCTTTTTTTTTTTTTTTTAGATTCCATATATATTTAAGTCTGTGGATGTGAGTGTGTGGATTAAGGGCCACATGATTATATCCTATGTGTAAATGTATGGATGAGGGAGTTCTATACATAACTGTGAATGTTTGCAAGTGTATGGGTGGGATATATGTACGTATGCACGTATGCATCTATGTTTATACATATATCTACACACCTGTGCGTGTGTATTTATGGGTAGGGGTAGAAGTAAGTGTGTGAATAGTGAGTTTATAGTGGAGACAGCGTCTATATGTGTATGTTTGAGTAATATGTGAAGGGGTGTATATGCCTGAGTATACTTTGGTGATAGGGTGAGAGGATTTCTTTGTAACTGTGTATGTGTCTGTGTCTGTGTGGATGTGTAGGACAATTGTATCTGTATGCATGAAAGTGTTTGAATGTATGGATGAGGGATTATGTATATGTGTGTTTAAAAGTATATGGCCTAAGTGGAGTATGTATATTTGTGCATATACATGTGATGGGTTTTAATTTCATGCGTGAGAGTGCAGGGGTGAAGGGTGTGCGTATAAGTGTGATTTTCATGCATCTATGTGTGGGCATATGGGTGAGGGGGTGTACATGTCCGTGTGAGTGTGTGTTTGTGTGGACTGTATATGGAACTGTATATGTGTGTGTGTACTGACAACTGAGATGTATACAGATGTGTGTTTGTGAGAGTATAGTTGAATGGATTGTATATTTAAGTGTGTGCTTTTATATCAGGGCACTGTATTTGTATGTACATGTGAGAGAGTCCACGGGTGAGAGGGTGTTTATGTACATTTAGTGTGTGTGTGAGTACATATTTGTGTGAGTTGTATATTTACCTGTATGTGACTATATACTTTAGCGAGTTGTACATGTACCTCTGTGTGTGAGCGTTGGCGGTGTGAGGGGCGTTTATGCACCCTCACGTGTTTGTGTGTGTGGGTGTGTGTCCAGTCTCTTCATGGCACGCCTTGTATGGTGTGGAGCTTCAGACCGCAGCTTCAAGTTAGACCAACGTGGGTCTCACCCCTGGCTCTTTTACTTGAGAGCTTTGTGACCTTCAGCAAGTTACTTGACCTTCCTGTGCTTCTGTTTCCTCATCTGTAAAATGAGGGTCACAATCGTAATTACCTCATAGTGTTGTGATAAGGATTTTTTTTTTAGGAGGTCTTTATTTTTGGCTGTTTGTTGCCACGCGCGGGCTTTTCTCTAGTTGTGGCGAGCGGGGGCTACTGTTCGTTGTGGTGCACGGGTTTCTCATTGCGGTGGCTTCTCTTGTTGCGGAGCATGGGCTCTAGGCACGCGGGCTTCAGTAGTTGTGGTGCATGGGCTCAGTAGTTGTGGCTCGCGGGATCTAGAACACAGGCTCAGTAGTTGTGGTGCACGGGCTTTGTTGCTCCACGGCATGTGGGATCTTCCCGGACCAGGGCTCGAACCCGTGTTCCCTGCATTGGCAGGTGGATTCCTAACCACTGCGCCACCAGGGAAGTCCCATGATAAGGATTTTGAAAGATCATGTATAACACTATCTTTGTGAAAATGCTCAGCTCAGTGCCTGGTTCTTAATGAACTCATTCAATAAATGTCACTTGTCACATAGATATTGTTATGATTTTAATTATTAGCAGCAGATTCTCAGAGGAGCCCGTTGAGCTAGTGGGAGTTGTATGCATAGACCCCTGCCGGACATGGGGGGCGTGCAGAGGAAGCTCTGAGGAGAGGTGTGTGCCCTCGTTGTCCCTCCCTCCAAGGACACTGGCCTACAATTGCCTCAAGTCTGAGTAGTGGCCCAAATGACCATCTCAGGCTCACATGGCTTCTGGTAGAACTTGCCTCCAGCAAGTCCAAGAATCAAGGCTGTCTCTGGACAACACCAATCCACAGAGAAGCACACCACTGAGCCAGACGCCAACACTGGTCTGGGACTGTGGGATAGTGGGGGTACACTGGACCTTCACCATCTGAAACTGGTAGCTGGCTCTTTTCATTAACTCCTTTGTTGGAGCTAATACACACTCCATTTCAGGCACTAATGCATGGGAGCATTTAGGTACCTAACACCATATGTTGTAGACCAGTGCTTGTTGCAAGGGGTCTGCGGTCACTCATTCTACGGACACTTTGCGAGCACCTACGTTGCGCCAAGTACTGTGCAAGGCACCAGAGAAAAGAAGTGAATTAGAAGAGGCCTCACCCCCCAAGGAACCCTCAGCCTTCATTGGTGATTCTCTCTCCTGCCTGCTCCCCTCTCCACGGCTCTCTAAGAACCTCATTGCCAGCCCAGGCCTTTCACAGAAGTCCCTTCTCCGTGCAGGATGGGTAAAAGTCTACATGGAAACCAAAGGTCACAGTTGGCCTTTAAAGATGGACACATGACAAAAAGGTCCTACTGTATAGCACAGGAAGCCCTATTCAATATCCTGTGATAAAATGTAATGGAAAAGAATATGAAAAAGAATGTACATATATGTCTAACTGAATCACTTTGCTGTACAGCAGAAATTAACACAACACTGTAAATCAACTATACTGCAATTAAAAAAAAAAAAAGATGGAAGCATGAGGGGAACAAAGCACGGCCCAGTGGGTAGGCGCTCTGTTAACCCGCAGCACCCATCCAGGGAGGCCAAGCCCCCTTTTCACAGGCAATACAGCAACAAGGCGGGTGCTGGACAGCTCACCGGGAGACGAGTGTTCACAACATGTTGAAAAGACTGCCTTGTCAGAAAGGTTGAAAACCACCACATTACTGACACGAGGGCCGAGTGGTTCTCAGGTTCTGCAAAGCTCACGAATCCTTGGGCAGTTTGTTAGGTGTGTAGGGCCCCAAGCCCCGCCCCCTGAGATTCTGAGTCAGTAGCCTGACAAGGGACCCAGGGATCTGTGTCTTTCTACCCTCAGGTGATTCTTAGGCAGGCAGATCCAGAAAGAAACACCAGTAGGGAATCACAGAGAATTGGAGTGAAAGGAACCACAGAAGTCATCGCTCCACAGATCAGGAAACTAGGCCTACCGGAGGGAGGTGGCTTGCACAAGGCCACATGGCTAACAGATGATAGACCATAACGCAAAGGCCACTCTCCTGCCCACCCTACAGCAATACTGCTCAAATGGGAGAGACTGGAGGACAAAGTGCAATGACATGGGGGTCTTTCCAATGCCCCCCCCCCCCATCCCATCTTGGCCCTTGAGACTTGCTGCCACAGTGAGCATCGGTTAGCAGGTGTTATTTAGATCCTGGGAGCGCATTGGGGGAGAAACAGTTTATTGGAAACCAGGCTTGACATCATATTGCATCCCTGTTGGGGTTACTATATTCAATAGGTAAGGCCAAGGGCAACATAGAAACATGAGCCCTGCGTCGGGGGGAATCCTAGCTGGGAGTCCAAAATACTGTGCCCGGGTATACCCTTTCCAAGGTCAGGGTTACAGAGCGAGCCCTGCAGCCGGGCTGAGGGGGCTGAAGGTCTGTTGGCGAGAAATAAATGGGCTCATGAAGGAGTCTGGCTTGAGAGAAACTGGGTGTAGCCAATGGCATTTCGTAGGAGAGACCCTTCAAAGACACATAAAAGGGCCAAGTGCTATTTTTAAGTCAGCCCTCACACCATCTACCGGCCTCTCCCATTACCCTCCATGTCGCCCATTCATCCCGGATGCCGAACACTGTCAGATGCTTTTTAAAAATCTAAGCACACTGTAGCCCCCGAGTTTCCTTTATCTGCCACGACAGCGATGTCTTCAAAGAACTTCTGCAGGTTATTTTAAAATGACCTCCTCTAGCTGGGAGCTTAGTTTCCCAGAGAGTTTTCACTACAGCCCTGGATGCGAGACGGAAGGATGAGGGGGCCTGATCTGGCAGCCCTGCTGGGGTAGCACGGCGAGCCCCGGCCGAGGCCTGCCTGCGGGGCCCCAGTGTTAGGGCCGGTGGCCGGGGGAGGCTCTGCCCCCACTGGGAGCTCATCTCAACTCCTCAGCTCTTAGTGTTCTCGCCTCCACAGCGCCTGGCAGTGGGAAAGATAGAGCTACCCTCACCCCTACTCCACCAGCGCATTCCTCGTGGCACCACTAGACACACAGAGGCCTCTAGCGAGGCAGCAGCTGCCACAGTTTGCTCAGTAAAGGCCCCAGCTGGGCCACAATCCCATACTCTGCTTACTCTGCGCTCATTCCCCTGGCTGGGCCCTGAGGCAGGGGGCTAATCCGCCATTACGCAACTCGGGAGTAGAAAGTGGATGGTGGGGCACTGGAAGTCGCCTGTATGGCTCAGTGAAGACTGGGCCCGTGGAAGGACAGCATCTCCAGGACAGTCAGCCTTGCCGTCGGCTTTACTGGCTGGAGCACAGAACTGTTGACTCTGCTGGGATTTTCCCATGATGCATTCTGCTCCACATGGAGATTGGTTGACACCTGATTTCCAAAGCTCTCTGGCCTTCACTGCCCAGCTCCATCCTTTGGGGTCTCATAGCTCTTTCCCTGAGTCTTTCTACAGCCTGTGCCCTCTAAGCCCCCTACATTACTACCGCTCTCTGTTCCTCTGTCAGGATATAGCTCTGGAAGGCAGGGCCCTGTTGCCCCCTGCATGCACCTTGCCCAAGCTCCTGCAAACTGCGGGTGTCCAGAAATGTGTGCATCCATGTTGTTGCCCCCAAATCGGATGCTTGGAGCCCACTCTACTGTGGGCCAGGATGTCTTCACTCTGTCGGTGGCCACACACCATCCCATGACAAGGGACCAGTCCTAGGGGAACAGAGCAGGACACCACATCTGTAGGGTGCCACCTGTCCCAGGAACACGCATAGAATCTCAATCCTCACAGCAGCCCTGGGACTTATTCCCAGATTACAGTTGAGAAAAATCAAGGCTTGTGAAGATTCATTATTTGCCCACAGAGGTAGTAAATTGGCAGAGCTGGATTGGAACCCAGAGTCTAATGAAGACTAAGCGAGTCTGTGCAGGTACAGGGTTTGCTGGGCACCAGGCAGGGGTCCATGGAGGCTGGCAGCCATCACTCCTCTCAATTCCTCATCACTGAGGAACTGCCCCGCTCTGGGCCTCAGTCTCTATACCCATAAACTAAAGGGGGTTAGATCACTATAGTCTCCCTCTCTGAAATACTGGGTGCTGGCGGGTGAAGAGAAAGAAGAAAGCAGCAAGGGAAGGGGGTGGAAGGCCTCTAAAGCCACGAGGTTTTCCTTTCCCCACTCAGCGGCAATTTTTTAACTTGGTTCGTGGACAGGCTTCAAGAGACCTACAGATCCCTGAAACGGTCCACACAATGCTGTGTGCCTATGCCTGGGTGGATTTTTGTGGAGAAAGCAGCTCTAGCTTTAATTTGAGTCCAGGACCCCAAAGAGGGTAGTAGAGGACATAGTCAATCCCTCCGGAAGGCACCCTCTCCCCATTGGCCTTTCATTCCCCAGCTCAAGCTTCCTTATCGCTGTGCAGGTCTATCCTGACTTAAAGGAGCTGGACTCAAGAATTTGGGGCACCACTTATGTAAGGATGAAGCCAATCGATAGATGACCTTGGAATCAGATAACCTGGGATTCAATGGCAGCACTGCCCCTTGCTGGCTGTGTGACCTCAGCCCAGTTACTTCCCCTCGCTGAGCCTCAGTGCCCACACCTGTGTAGCGGGCATAATACCAAGAGAACTGTCATGAAAGTTCTATGAGGAAAAGCATTACTACCTGGCATGTGGTAGGCATTGGGTAAACACTGTTTTCCTTTCCCTTCTTCGGAGTCTAATTATGAAGGAAAGTTCTAATTATTCTTCAGAATTGGCACTCTCAACTCTGAAATGGTTATTACTGCCATTGTTGTTAGCTAACCTTTATGGAGTGGTTACTGTATACCAGGCACCGTCCCAAATGATGTACATGCATTTACTCCTTCAGTCGTCACAACGACCCACCAGGGAGGTGCTATTTTTATCTCCATTCTATAAATGAATCAATGGAGGTACGCACTGAGGTGTTGAATACCTTCCCCAAGGGCACCCATGTTGTAAGGGGGCAAAGGTAGAACTCTCACCCAAAATGATTCCAATGCAGACATGTGCTGGTTGTCAATAAGTGTTCATGAGCCCTGGCTTTCCTCCGGCTTCTGGAAAAAGCCTGAGCTTATCCCACACCCCAGGGCCCTGGACTCTGGCGAGGACCTTCAGGTTCATGGCTAGACTATTGATACCAGCCCGCTCCCACCCCAGGCTGGACTCATGTTCAGGAAGTCAGACTCATATCAATCCTGCCATTACAATCTGTGGTTCAGTCATTCACTCCTCCATAGGTAAATCCATGGCATTATTCACTCAGTGAATATTTCTTTCCCTTTCTGCATTACTCTCCTCCCTCTGCTTTCACCTCCACTCACTTCTGTCTCATCCTCTATAACACATGTCAACCTGGGCTTGATCTTCCCATATTTTTCTACATGCTCACATAATCACATTCAGATATATGTGCACGTGTGCACAGACGCACGTGCACACAGACACACGTGCACACACACACTCAGATAAATACATTTGGGCCGGTTGGTCATTGTTTTACAAAACCAAGATCGTTATTGTGTACGCTTTTCTGCACCTTGCTGGCCTTATTCAGCAATCCCTTCCAGAAATCCCGCCACGGCAACCAGCGGAGTTCTGGCTCAGTGTTTTTCATGGCTGCGGTCATATCCATCAGCCACCTTGATCTTTCAGACACACCGAAGTACTGGCAGTTCCCTGAATGCCCCAGACTGTGTCCCATCCCTGCGCCTTTGCCACTCTTGCTGCCTGAGCCTAGAGGGTCCACTTTTCTGTCCACCTAGAGGATATCTCCTCATCTGTCAAGACTCAGCTCATGGTAAGCCTTTCCTGGCCATCAAGTGACCTGGAAGTACTAACCTTGCTCTCCTTCTGCTTCCAGCCTTCAAGGTTCCCTGGACAGACTGTTATCTGAGAACATCTACACTGTTCATGAAGTCATGCGCTGATGTCTGTCTCCCCCGACTAGACTCTAAATTCCAGGAAACATGACTGGTCTGTTTTGCACACTGCTGGCACCCTGGAGGTCCCAAATAAATATTTGTTGACATGATGAATGAATGAATGAATGAATGAAGAGGATGATGAGAGCCTGAACCAAAGGACTGGCAGCAGAAGGGAGCAGTGTGAGTGGACTTCAGAGCTATCATGAGGTAGACTGACCAGACTTGGCAATTGACTTGAATGTTTCTTATTTCCACAAGAACATAAGTGACATAGAAGATTGTGTCTGTCTCGTTCAGTTTCGCCCTCATTGCCTAGATTGAACAGTGCCTGCTATGTAGTTGGTGCTCCATAAATATTTATAAAATAAGTGAATTCCACTGGATCCAGGGATCCTTGTTGGGCCTTGTCCCTGACCCGGAGGCAGGTGCTCTCCAGCAACGCAAGTCTCTGACTCTGCTGGATCTCAAAGACTTCTGCCCTCTGCTTGCCCACCTGAGCTATGATCGCAAGGTGCATGATAATTCTTCCTCGGAACCTTCCTGTGGTCTGCTCCTCAGTGGGTCCCAGATGTCTCCAGCCCAGGTCCAGAGCCAAGGAGTGGCAGCTGCATGTCTGCAGGCGGCTTGTATGCATGTGATGTGGGATCCCCAGCAGGGAGGCTCAAGGTATTTCCATCACACAGAAAACAAGGAGGCAGAGCTCATGGGTTCTCCTGGGAGCACCAGAGGAAACCAATGTTCCTGTGCTGCTGGGGCGGGGATGGGCAGAGCTGCCTCGTTCTCCTGTCACCACCAGGCCCGAATCTGGGCTGGGGGGGAAACCTTTAGCCCAAAGCAAACTCGGGAAGTAGACCTAACGGGGGGATATTCACCCTGGGGTGCCCTTAGGAACTCTGAAGTCTGAGAGCAGGTATAGAAGAAAAGAAGCACAATTTATAAGCCAAGCCCTAGGAGAGCTTCAGGAAGAGAAGAGCACACCCCTCCCCGTACTCATAGCTCCATCCACAGGAGGGTCCGCAGAGGCTGAACACTGCTCGTGTGGTTGGATGAATAGGGTAGGGAAGAGCGATCCTTTTGGGGATCCGTGGCCACTCTCGCCTACAGCCCCTCTCATAAATCAAGGTTAGAGGCCCAAGGAACTCATCATCCGAGGACAAAGCAATAGCAGGAGCAAAGGCACTGACGCTGAAGAAATTTCCGCAGGCTACAGTGGGGAGCTCAGTTTATCCGGAGATACGTGCAGGGCAGGTGTGAGAAATTAGGTTCAACCATAAGGTGGGGTTTCATTCTGATGCGAGGGGGAGAGTGGTCTATGAGTTTAGGCAGGGCTGTGGCATGACCAGCTTTGGGTCTGTAAACAGACACTCCGGTGGCCATGTGGAGAACAGACCGGATGAAGGCAAGATTTAGGCACAGAGGGACAAAGAAGGGAGACCATGATGGCTAAGGACATGGGGGAAAGTGGACAGAGATGCTTAGGAGACACACTTAGCAGAGCGGGGGCAATACTGAGAGGTGGAGAGCAGGTCAGGACGCCAAGGAGATGATGGTGAATTGTGGAAGATGGGTTTGATTTGACTGTGGGAGGCAAGAGTCCAGTCAGAGGTGACTCAAGCTTTACAAAGAGCCAGGAACAGAAATGGTGAATGGAAGAGCCGCAGGGTGGCGTGTGTGTGGTTGGAGGGCCTTGGGGGCAACAGGAGGTGTCAGCAGCCAGGTGAGTGCACGTGCCCAGCAGGCAGTTGGGAAGAGAGGTCAGTTCTGGAGAGAGCACCATGACCTTGACTGCATGAGATGACTCAACCCTCAACCAGGCCAGAACGATGTCACTGACTCGGAACGGAGGCTCAGACAGATTGGGCGACCTTGGCCTTCAACTTGGCACGACGCACGTGCTGTGAAGCCTCACGGTGATGAGTTCTCATGACGTAAGATCCACCTCTCACATATATGGCTTGAAGGAGGTGCATTTAACTTGGGTTTGGAATATAAAATGTTTACACAACCATTTATTCCATTAGTACATTCACTTCCCACTTCAGAACTAAATGTCTCTACTAATTAAATACATTTATTTTAACTGCAGAAGCATTTATTTCCAAAATAAGGACATGTTAGTTATCTGCAGAGTGGAATTAACCCCAGGATGCTAATCTATACATTCATCCGCCTGGATATATATTACCCATGGATGCTTGGTTGCACTGCCCACCGTTCCACAGCGGTGCTCAACACACTCCTGAACACAGGTCCTCATGCCACCTGGATCCACATCCTTCTTGCTATCCTTTCACAGAGAATTGCATGGTGGTGCGGAATGTGGAATTTTAATATTACCGTGCTCATTCCAAACCTAAGAAGACTAGAGAGTCAAGATTTGCAAACATGTACCAATGTAATTCAAGGGCATTTTTGCTGGGAGAGAAGGTAACTATCTCCAATTACCCTGAGGAGTTTTTTGCTCGTGTTTTATGAGAACTGACACCTTAATTCTCTTGTCACTGACACTTCCTAGACATGGGTACATATCTGTAATTCTCATGATAAGCCATTAGTATTAATTAAGCCACATCAGTAGCATCATTTAGCTAGTCAGTCAACATCTTCTGAGAGCTCACAGCGGGGGCAGCCCCCACTCACAGCATTGGAGAGTTCATAAGGGAAGAAATGCAGCATGGGAAAGAGAGTTTTCTAGAAAGATGGGCATTCTTGCCTTCACGGCCACTGGGAAGTCACCTGCAGAAACCTCAGGGAGTGAGGTCCTCTTCTACAACACGACAGGTTTCCCTCATCTGCACAACGGAAGCAGCAATGCCTTGCGGCTGCCCAGCACCAAACGGGAGGAGCTTCAGAGGAAGTGGAAGGCAGGGGGCTTCAGCAGGGATTTGGCAACTCCGTGGGACAAATTCTGGCCTTTGGTCCACCAAGTCTGGTCAGTCAGAAGTAAAAAGGTGAGAGCGCCCTCATAGTGAAAAGGATCCCCTCCTTCCTCCTTCTCTCCATCCCTCCCTCCTTCTCTCTCTCTCTCCCTTCCTTCCATCCTTTCTTCCTTCAAGAATATTTACTGAGCATTTACTATGTGCCAGGCACTGTGCTAAATAGTGGAGGGACATCAGGGAGCAGATAAAAGTCCCTGCTCCTAAGGAGCTGAGCTCCGAGTGAGGGGAGATATTTATAAATAAATGAACAAACTATCAAACAATCTGGTGGGTGGTAAGACACATGATAAGGAAATACAGAGGAGGATAAGGGGACAGATGTGATGAGAGCGGATGCTATTTCAGCATCAGGTAGTTCCCTAGTCGCCCTGCATCACAGAGGCATACCAGTCCAATGTGAGGGTTCCCTGCAAGTCCAATGAAGTGGTCCTAGATATCACAGACCTACCCTGGCTCCACGGACGGGGTAGATATTCATTGACTATCAGAGATCATCAAAATCTTTTTGCATCCCACTCCCAGTCTCACCTGGGATGATCAAAATACTGCCCATTGCAGGGACTCCATGGGTTGGGCCCATGTGTATTAATTGAAGTGTGGAGCCTTCTCAGGTAATTGCCGCGTGTCCATTAGACTGGACGCTCCCGAGGGGGCAGTGGAAGTCAGCAGGAAGGAGGATACGCCCGCTCTTGGATACCCAGACTCAGGATGTGTGCGTGTAATGTTAGTAATGATTGGAATAAATTCTAACCTTTCTAAAGTGCTAGCTGGGTGCTGTTGGAACTACAGACTTTAAGCACTCAAGTATTATGTGCCAATGCCTACAGAAAAACAGAGGCCGTTACTGTCTATTTTCCCCCTGGGGATCTCCCGGCTCCTGATGAGCAGTGGGACAAATAATAAGATGTTTCAACTTCCACGAATGACACATCGGTTGGGCTCAAGGTGAGTAAAAGAGGCTCAAACTGAATGAACCTTGAGCTTTTAGAGAGCGATCTAGAAGATGGCATTGTCTAACATCAAGAACATGCAAGGCTATATTAAAGAGTTCCAAATTAAGGATTTAAGCCCCAAATCCTGTGAGCTGATATGCATCCTTGATTGTGGTGTGTGGAAGAAATCTGGCAAAATACGGATGTGCGTGGGCCATTTTACACATACTTTTTTAAACACACTAAAGTAGATTCATGTGTTGTACCCTAAATTCAAGGTGCTTGAATTTCGCTTTGCTTGGCAGACAGTGGTTCTGAGGACTAGACTCAAGGGGTGTGTATTATCAAATACCTCTAATACACGAGGACAGGGGAAAGATTGACTTCAGATGCCTATGGATGTCTACAGCTTGACATCGTTGTAGGGTATCGTTACTGAGGCTCCTGTCTTCTCAGTGGCAATGGAAAATGTTAACTGAAGATGTAATTATCTGGAAGACTTAAGTGTAAGTACATTACAATCATACTGTACCAATCCGTTCCTTTGTTTTTGCCCATCTCTTCCCACAAGAATGAGCACTCCATGATTGTTTTGTGTACTGCTGTATCCCCTGTGCTTGAATAAAGTCTGGCCCAGGGTAGATACTCAAGAAATGTTTGCTGCGTGAATGAATGACATAACTGTTTGCAGCAGGTCTCTGGGAGAAAACAAGCTTCAGTCCCTGAAGGTACTAGGCTGCCTGGAGAGGTCTGTTTGTTTTCTTACTACACACTTTTGAGAGTCCTCTATGTATTCTGGATAGAAAGCCTTTGTCAGATATGTGCTCTGCAAATATTTTCTGTGCCTTGTCTTCTCATTCTTTTAACAGTGTCTTTTGAAGAGCTGAAACTTTTAATTTTGACAAAGTCCACCTTGTCATTTGGCTCTTCTATGGCTTGTGCTTTTGGTGTCATATATAAACTTTTTTGCCTAAGCCAAAGTCACAACGATTTTCTCCTATGTTTTCCTCTGGAAGTTTCACAGTTTTAGGTTTGACATTTAGGTCTGTAATTCATTTCAAGTTAATTCCTGATGATGGTGAGGTAGCGGTAAAGGTTCAAGTTTTTTGCATTTGAATATCCACTTGTTCCAACAAATGCAGCAGTAGCTGTAATAGCACACTGTTGGAAACAACGTAAATGTTCCTCAGTAGGGGACCAGTTAAATAAACTCCAGCACATCCATCCAGTGGAAATCCATGGCACCATTAGAAACAATGAAACAGCTCTATATACACAGTTAGAAGTAAAATTCATCTGCATTTCTATTTCTATGAACTGTTCGTTCACATCCTTTCATTCAATAAATATTCATTGAGTTCCTATTGTGTGCCAAGCACAGTTCTAGGCACTGAGGACACAGCAGTGACATCTAGTGGGAGGAAACAGACAACAAACAAACTTAGCAACACAGTCTGATGACGATAAGAACCATGGAGAGAAATAAAGCAGGGTAAGAAAGGTAGGCAGTGTGGGGTGGGAGGATTTCTGTTGTAAATATGGTGGACATGGAAGGCTTTATCAGATCATGTAGGCTTGCAGTTTACTGTAAGGAATTTGACTGAGATGGGGAGTGACTGGGGGGTTTTAGCAGAAGAAGGACAGGTTTACCTTGTTGATTTTCAGGCACTCTTTATATATTAATGAGATTACTTGTTCATCAGCCATATACTTTCGAATTTAGTATTCCCATTGGTCATTTATGTTTCATCTTTGCTTACATTTTTCCATGTAAAACTTGTTAATATTTACTTAGGCAAATTTGTCAATCTTTTGCATAATGGAGAGTTTTTGCTAGCCTACCCAACATTAATTTTTGCTTCATCCAGTAATAGGCCGCAATTTTCATTTGGGATCCACCCCTCCCCACCCTTGCAGTATGTATGGCTTAGAAGCCTGAAGCCTGCTGGAAATAATCAGACCTGGACATGCCAATCATGGCATTCCCTAGCACCTGCTTTCCCCACAACAGAGACTGGACTGAGACAGGCATCAGACCTCAGCTGCTGCCAGGGTTCAGCTGTTGCCTTTGGTTGCATGTCCTCCTCTGAACCGGAGATCCAACTCTACAGCAGGCTGCCTAAATTACCCTGCACCCAGCTGCTTGCAGGGGGCCTGGGGGACTGAGATCCTGCCTTTCTCTACTCTATACCTCCTTCATATATGAACAGTAGAGATAGGCAACTTCATGATCTAATATCTACGTTATCTAGAGCCAAATCAGAGGGAGGAGGAACAAGTCAGCAGTACCCAAGAAGTTCTCAAGCCCTCACGTTGAACTTGACATACATATGTGTATGTGTATATATGTCTTTCCTTTAACTATTTTACTCACTCCCACCATTTTCCCACCCAGTGTATAATAACAATAGCTACTGCATAGTTATTATGAGGTATTGAGTTATATCTAAACCACCGAGGGCCTGAACAAGTGCTCAAAAAGTGTTACTGAGCTATTATTTTATTATTATTATCATTATTACCTTCCTAGGCTGAACTTACAGTGTCTCCTCTTCCAAGACCATCTTAGGCTGAGGTTTCTGGTTCTCTCTATTACGTCGTTTTAATCTGGGCAGTGATTTAGTGTCTTACGTGACCTTTTAAGCACCTGGCCAGTGTTTGATGATAAACCTAACAGAACTGTTTTTCCTCCGAGTGCGTGCAAATGCGTTCCATTTCTATGGTTCTGTAAGGACCTAGACGTTGCCTTTCAATTCTGTCTTGCTGGTGCCAGTTGGCACTTAGCCAATCTGATTTTTTTTCCCCAGTGTCTTTGTACTTTTGGTTTTGCTTTTTGGCAGAGACCTCTTTTTTCGTATTACTTTTTTGCCGTGTCTAGTTTTTCCTAAAACATTAAATAGTAAAGGTATTGTTTATTTAAATTGATTTTATGTATCAAAAGTTGCACTGAACCTATATGTTAATGTAGGGTGATTTGACATATTTGTATTATTGAGTCATTCTATCCAATACCAAGATGTGTCTTTCCATATGTTACAATCTTCTGCTATGTCCCTCAGTTTTCCTCATATAAATATTGCATATTTCTTATTAAGTCTATTCTTGTTTTTTTAATATCCCTTTTTGGACGATTTTAAATGTGGCCTTTTTCTCCCTTTGTTCTATATCAGGGATAGGCAAACTATGGCCTGCAGGCTAAATCCAGCCACTGGCTGATTTTGCAAATAAAGTTTTATAATAAAGTTTAAATAGCCATACCCATTCACTTGCATGTTGTCTGCGGCTGCTTTTGCACTACAGTGGCAGAACTGAGTAGTCATAACAGAGACCACATGGCCTGCAAAGCCAAAAATATTTACTATATGGCCTTTTACAGAAGAAAGTTTGCTGACCTCTGCTCTATATTTTCAATCTGGTTGTTGTCTGAATAAAGGAAAACTATTAATATTTGTAGATTAATTTTATACCCAGCTATGTTACTAAGTGCTTTTACTTTTTAATAGTTTTGCAGTGTTTTTCTTAGGTTTTCCAGGTATAACATCTGCAAATATTTAATAATTCTATTTGCTAGTATTTTATTTAGAATTTTTACTTCTATATTCACATGAGAAACTGGCTTTAATTTTCTTTTTTGTTTATCAATCTGGGTTCACTCAGAAAAACAGAGCCACTTAAGTATCCTAGAAGTACTACTTTAGAAATCTGGGCTTGTTTTAATTTGGAATTATTTGAATTATTTAGATTACATGAATTATTATTGCAGTAATACTGCAAGGGAGTAAGGGTAGACTCCAAATGAAAATTAGGGCCTATTACTGGATGAAGCAAAAACTAATTCTGGGTAGGCCAACAACTACCCATTATACAAAAGATTGATAAATTTGACTAAAGATTAATTTGAATTATTTGAATTAATATAGAAACCTGGGCTTATTTAAATTTGGGGAAAGCTAGTAGTGCAGGTCAGCAGTAGAAGTTGCGGTTGGAAGGTCCAGGAAGCAGACACTGAAGATCCAAGTCTGAAGCATGGAAGTGAGGGCTCCTCGAATTCTTACTTGGAAGCTGTTGAAATTCTCAAGAACCTCTGAGAAAGCTTCCACCCTGCAGCAACAAAGTGGTGGTTCTCAAGCTATCAATAAGTAGCCATCATGAATCTCTCATTTGTCCCTATGTCTGACTGCACTGTATCCAGAGACAAATGATCTCTGTTTCCCTTCGGTCTCCTAAATCTCATGAGAGTCTCACTTGGCCAAGTCTACCCCAGAACACTTCCAGGGCAGGTGATTCTGAGAAATGTAGTCCCTTTTTTCTCCAAGGGGTGAGGGTGATGCCAAGTTGGCAACAGACAATCTAGTATCTTTTTTGGTATCAGTGCTTCCTCGGTACCCTAAACATACAATCCGTTTCTGTGATTATTCCAAGGGCCCTTGAAAAGAAGACATATTCTCTAATTTCAGAATATAGAACCAATCTACCTTATGGATTAGGTATTAATAAGGAAGATTTAAAACCTGAGTTTAATGATATACCTTATTAATTTGGTGAAGTCCTCTACAATTACTTATTTGTCATGGAATAATGGAGCTAAATTTAAAACTCCTACCCTGCATGTGTTTCTCATTCTCTTTGTATTCCTCTACATTTTGTTTTATAAGTTTTGATGACATGATACTTAATGCATAGATATTCACTGCTCTTAGACTTTCATTATGTATTGTACTCTGCCCTTCTTTGTCTCATTTTTCCTTGAATTCAACCTTGTCTAATACTTGTCTAATAGTAATTTTCAGATGTCTACTTTCCTTTTATTTTCATTTGTCTTATATGTCTTTGCCTATTTTTTGCTTTTGATTTTTCTGAGTCATTCCATTTAGATAAGTATCATATAGCTAGTATTTAGTTGGGTTTTGCTTTGTCACTTCAATATGAGAATCACTTTTTCTGTGTATTAATATGGTAGATATGTTTACTATAAGTGTTACAACGTTTAAAACTTCTGCTTTGTTTAGTATGGTGTTTCCTTCTGTTACTTTCAAAGGTGTATAGTCTCTTTTTAATTCCAATGAAAGTCTTTGTAAGAAAAATTTTATATATTGTATGTAATTCTCTATTTATTTAGCTAGTATCTATTTACTCTTCAGTAACAGTAATAAACTAAATGAATATACCCTTGCTTCTAACTTCCCCTCCCCTCCATCTCAATTTTGTAGGGTATGCTGTTCATCTTAGTTCTTCTAGTTCTTTTATTGGTTAACTTTATACATTTAAATATATTTATACCTTTTAAACTTTAATTGCCACTCTTAAAAATATTTTTTGACCTCTACTATGAAAAATAAGGAAGCCAACTTACGTGCACAATCTCACATTCTCTCCCCTTATACTCCCTAACTTTCGTTGGTTATTTTAGTATTTCTCCATTATCATGTTTGGCTACATTTATGTTTTGTCTTTAATGGTAATTTCCATAATTGTTTTCACCTTGATCCACAGTTTTACATTTATTTTTGCCACAGACTTCCCCCTTCATTTTTTTTTTGGTTTAAGTTCACCCTCTAGTAGTTTCTTCAAAAAAAGTGTTCATGAGAACTATACGCTTGAGTTCTTGCACATTTGGAAACATTTGCCTGTTGCCAGTATAACTGAAAGGCAACTTCGCTATAGGTAAAAGTTATTGGGTCACATTGTCTTTTGCTGAAGAATTTGTAAGCATTCCTTCGCTGTCTTCTAATGTTCAATAGGGATAAGTCTGAAGCCAACTTGTATTTTTTTATTTTCTCATTATAGGTAATTCAATCATTTTTACCTGGGTGCCCGTAGGATTTTTTTCCTTTATCTTTTAATTCAGGCAATTTTACTAGACTATGGTTCTGTACTAATCTTTTTTTTTTTCTTAAGACATACTGTGTCCTGTCACTTTTTTTAAAAATTAATTAATTTATTTATTTATTTATTCTTGGCTGCATTAGGTCCTCGTTGCTGCTTGTGGGCTTTCTTTAGTTGCGGTGAGCAGGGGCTACTCTTTGCTGTGGTATGCGGGCCTCTCATTGCGGTGGCTTCTCTTTGTTGCGGAGCACAGGCTCTAGGCATGTGGGCTTCAGTAGTTGTGGCACGCGGGCTTGGTAGTTGTGGCTCACGGGCTCTAGAGCACAGGCTCAGGAGTTGTGGCGCACGGGCTTAGTTGCTCCGAGGCACGTGGGATCCTCCCGGACCAGGGATCGAACCAGTGTCCCCTGCATTGGCAGGCAGATTCTTAACCACTGTGCCACCAGGGAAGTCCCTCCTGTCACTCTTTAGATGCAAATCTTCTTTAATATCAGGAAAGATTTAAAAATTACATCTTTGAAAATTTTCCAATTTTTTAACTTTTTTTCTTCAAGAAGAAACCATTTATGCTTAGGTTGCTTTTCCTTTGCCTGTCTTCCATATCTACAATTTTCCTCTAATCACTTTTAAAATTTTCCATTTCATTTTGCTCAACTGTCTCAAGGCTGCCATCCACATCTGTTGTCATCAGTGTTCACTACTACGTTAGCAAACAGTGTGATGATACTATGTCATTAGTTACTACTATTCGCAAGGTAGCCATAATTTCTGTTTTGATTTTAGTTTTCTTTTCCACTTTGTGACCTAGACACAGCCAGCTCAATTTTAATCTCCTTCTGCTGCCTTTCTTGATTCGTTACACCTCTGCATTGACCTTTTAATTCACAAAAGACTTTTTATTAAGTTATTTGAGTTCTTAGACAAATATTTATTCATGACTTGCATCAGCTCCACATCAAAACGCTCATACTATGTAGGCTTAGTTTGCCTTTTTGTCCACCATTTTGTGATATTTTTGTACCAATCTCCTGGTTCCTTTTTCATTATTAGTCACCCTTGAGTGAGCAGAAATCTCCTTAGACCGGATATTTGAAAGGAATAGTGTGGAGGAGGGGCCAGGGCAATGTCTGGGTTAGCAGAAAATCCCCTGATTCCCAGTAAAGTCCTTTACGACTCATGGTCTTGTGGGAGAAGATGGGGGGGCTGGGTTTTGTGTGTGATAGACAGCAAGTGACGAAGTGGTGGTTTAACTTTTCTTTGTTTTTAGCTCACCAAAAAAAAAGATGGCTGCCATTAAGTTGCTTAGCACTCGCCAAGACGGACTGTGAGTTTTCTCACTCATTCCTACCTTCTCTGCCAAGAAGGTTCAGGAGGCTCCTGCAGCCAAACATGCACCCAGATCTTACTGTTTCAAGTAAAGGGCTGTTGCATTTGCCCTCAGAGTAGACTACCTACTTTGGAGAATTTTCTGCTCTGCCAGCTCTCCCCAAGATCTGGAAATGCATTTATCCTCTGTTGGCATCCACATCACTTCAATCCGATGTTCACAGCACGTGACATCCCATCTTATTTTTGCGGTTCATGATTACAGATGTTTTCATTCCAACAAAAATAGAGTTTTCTTTTTTTTTTTCCAATTTGGCTTCAGAGACAAGCAAGGACCTTTTTACTCCAATATCTTAAAATTGATGTCTGGAAGGAATCTAGACTGCTCGACTTATATCTGCTGCGCTGTACGTCAATGGTTCCCAACCTTTTGGGCACCAGGGACTGGTGTTGTGGGAGACAATTTTTCCACGGACGGCAGGGTTTGGGGGGGTGGGTATGGTTCAGGCGGTAATGCGAGCTACGGGGATGGATAGGGAGAGGCGGATGAAGCTTCACTCGCTCGCCGCTCGCCCGCTGCTCACCTGCTGCTGTGCGGCCCGCTTCCTAACAGGCCACGGACAGGTACCGGTCCATGGCCCAGGGTTCGGGGACCCCTGCTGTATGTGGCGTGGCAGAGACTGTTCATCAGAATCTATTTCCTCTTCTTAAATACACAAGAACGCTACATTTGGCAGCGTCTCTTGCAATTATATGTGGCCACGTGATTGAGATTTAGCCAATGGAATTTAAGCAGAAGCAACGTATGCCAGTTGTAAGCTTTACCGATTAAAACCCCCCAACATCCACTCTCCTATGCTCTCCTCCTTCTGTCTAAGTTGGAGATAACCCAGGTGACACTGAAAACCATATGCTAAAGAAAGCAGAGCTTCCTTCAGCCTGGGCCCCTTAATGGCTATGTGGAACAGAGCTCCCTGCCAATCTGGGAGCATCCTGGATTATTACACGAGCAAGAAATAAACTTCTACTGTGCTCAGCCATTAGATGTGTGAGTTTATTTATTACTGCAGCCTAGCCTAACCAAAATAATACAGTCAGGAAGGCAAGACAATGGGGAAGCCCATTCAGTGTGTACTTATCCCTAGGGACGAGTTATAAAAATTATAAGGACCAGATACCAATGCCGGTTGACTCATCATAGACCAGAATAAGCAGTGATATGATGCCAGAAGGAGGCGTCACGGCTATAACAAGGGATTGACAATTGCCATGGTCAGAAAAGTAAGAACAAAGTAGCCATCCACTGGAATCCTTGTAGTATTATGGAAGACTGGGGTCTACTTGTATATAAAATACAGGAAGGAAATGAGGCAGGGCAATCAAGGTGAATCACAGATATAACTGTCTGCCTATAGGAGAACTGAAAAAAAGAAAACACTTCCTTTACCTATTTCACACTGAAGGGGTCTTCCAGCTGTTAAACTATACCTAAATAAGAGTGCATAGTGCAGACCTTCTGGGACCCAGACATGAGTTGGACCAGGTAGCTGATGGGTAGGAAGAGATCCAGCCCACAGAGCAGCCCTTCCGGCCATTGCCATCCAGCCAGCTCATGTCCTCAGAAAAACAGAATAACGAGGCATCGTTTTCAAGCTTCCCGTTCCCCCAAAGTGGGTTTGAGTTCCAGACTTTCTCCCAGGCCCTGTTTCTGCTTCTTTTCATATAACCTCCAGTCAGTGAGTATCTACCAGCCACTAAGCGTCATACTGATAAGAAGAAAGACAATGACCTTTTACCAGTGCCTGATGGGAATGAAGACATGGTCTCCCTCTCAAGGAGCTCGTGGTCTCCCTTAGGCAGTGCCCTTACTCCCCAGGCCAGACGGACCGGGGAAAAGCAGCAATCTTCCGTACATTGATTGGGAAGCTAATGAAGATTCAGCAAACCGGTCCTTATTTGCATGGACCGCCTTCCAAGGCTCTGCAGTTGATTTTGTATTTATGATTTTGAATTCTTTTTCTCAAAGAGGTCCCCCAAATTATATAAGCTTCAGGCCCTATAAAACCTGGATCTGCTCCCTGGAAGCCAAAGAACAGGATCAGAAATAACTTCCAGGGCTCACCGGGTGCTGGAGCAGTCACGGTTAGATATTTGAATAAAAATGCAGAGAATCTGCAGGACCTTCAGGCTGAAACCAAGCCTTTTCTGCTGAGAGCGTGACTGCCAGAAAACAGAAAGGCCGTCTCCATCTGCTGGCAGCAGAGCAGAACTGCAGCACATCGCCCTGACCGCAGACAGCGGGCTTTGTTTCCCTTTAAGTGAATAAATAAAATCAATCAAGCGACATCACATGGAGTTCGGAACACAGAAGGAATCAAGACCACTCCCTCCACAACAAAACCATCGCTTCCATTTTGAGTAACCCCTTTCCAACCCCTGTTCACAGCACTCAGTTTTACACGGAAAGAATGCTGTCTAGACAGTCCTGCTTTGGAGAAGGCATTTTTTTTCCCCACTGATCATAAGCATTTACCTGCTTCTAAATTGTATTCACAGTCCACTGTTTTAATTGCTGCATCAGTGATGGGCCGTGAGTGATTCTGGCAGCCCTACACAGGTAACTTCCATAGACCATTTTTACAAATAATGCTGCCGTGGCCACTTGTGAGTAGAGAACTTTGTCCCTCCCCAGGATGATTTCAAGGGAACTGCGACCAAATGCCACTCCATAGCCTGGCTGAGGGGAAGCAGGATTTCAAAGGACAGGGTGGCCTGGCCTAGACTCAGAGCTTAGCATATGCGTCGTGGGTGAAAAAATGAAGAAGGGGATGAGTGAGCCTGTCTGTCAGCGAATGACACGCAAAGCAACCCCAAGGGGGTTGTTCCAATTTGCACAATCCTTGGACCATTCTTACCAAACTCTCATCAACACTGACAACCATCATTCAGAGAAGTCCGACCAGGACTGTCAGGTGTTCCCTAAAGGAGGTGTGTGTGTGTGTGTGTGTGTGTGTGTGTGTGTGTGTGTGTGTGTGGTCGTGTACAAAGTGCACAATTTACATAGTCAAATGGAGAAGCTAGTGAATTATTTATAGCAATTTCACGTCACATATCGAAAGGGCATTCTACATTAATCAATTACAAATCATGATAAATGGCTTTCTAAAAATTATACACGCGGAATGCAGAAATCGCCAAGCCCTTTTCCCGGGCACACCAGCCGCCAGTGCACAGGCCTCCCCGGCCACAGCTGGCTGGCTGAGTGATCAGGAAACAGGCGGCAGGATGCACCGAACAAGCAGCAGGCATGCAGTCAGGGGACCTGGCTTTTCTTCCTATTGCTACCATGGCTTTGCTCTGTGACCCTGGGCAAGTCACATCCCCTCTCTCTGTTCCCTGACTTCTGAACTTAAGCGGTAAGACTGCTTGCTTTCTGAGGTTCTTCTAAAACTAGAGTTCTATTAATTTATTGGATCAGATAGCATCTTGGACCTTGCTGAGATCACTAGGCATAAGAAGGCCCAGGGGCATCCCCTTCCTGGACCAGCCACTCCAAGCTGAGAACTTAAGAATGGGCCCGTGCTATTATCCAATTTATACAGGAGAGAGGACGGTACAGGCCACGTGATAGCCTGTTGCCCACCCGGGAACTAGGGTGCAGTTCCAGTAACCATTGTCCAGGAAGGCGACTCGCAGAGGGCTGGCCCAGCTCAAGAGGATTTGGGCTCCACAGCACGCCCACGAGAGAGTGTGTGCCTTCATACCAGGCAGTGGGGCGGGAAGTGTAAGGCCAGCAAGGACCACACCTCAGCCCACCTCGGTGAGCCTGGGATGGGGTTACCAAGCTCAAAAAATACAACTCAGCCCCTGGAGAGCTCCGGAGACAGGAGGCAGGACGTTTGTCCCCAGGCCACTCACATTCTAGCGAAGAGATGGGCCCACAGCACAGTTTCGAATGTCCGAAAGGACTTGCCGAATTCTTCAAGAGAGTTCCAAAAAATACAGGGTGAAATTAATTTAGACAGGGTGGGGAGGCGCCAGGAATGGCTTCCTGAGGAAATGTCACTCGTGACCCTGTAGACAAGTTAGATTCTGATGGAAAGCAGTGAGAAGGGCAAGGGGGCGGTCCCATCAGAAAGCACCACTCCCATCCTGGGAAAGGAACAGATAAGAACGGGTCCCGTCGGAGGCTTGGCCTGACGACAAGGCCAGCTGCTGACCATGGCTTCCTGCACCCGTGGCTTTCCCTTCCCCGGTGTCATCCCAGACTCTGAAGGCCGTCCCGGGATTGTGCCCACATGGGTGTGCGTTGGGATATGGTCATCCAGGGGCTCTGTCTGGTTCTGTTTGCTTGAAGAAGACATCAGTGAAGTCGCGAGGTCTCTCGCGAGGGGCAGAGCCAGGGTGGTCCCTGAAGAGGAGGACATCCCTCCGCCCTGGCTGTGCCCGCCACATGGCAGCTCTCCGCCCGGTGCCCCTGCTGCCAGGCCTGATGCTGCCCATATGGTCAGCTCAGATGCACGACGCGCCTCGATTTTTACTATTTGAGCGATATAATCATTATTGCTCTCGTTACCCCAAACCATATAAACACCCGTTTAAGAGAAATGCAGGGATCGTTTTTCTCTTTTCTTTGATGAGGTCATCTTTCCGGTTGGCTCTTCTGGTGGGGTGGCGGGATCGGGGAGCAGCCTGCCTCATCACACTCTCTCCTGGGCCTGCTTTTCAGCCCCACGCCCCACAAACCCCATCCCTGCAGGCTGGGAAAAGGGCCCACGGAGACCTCTGATGACTGAGCAAAGCCGGAGGTTTGCGGCCTGATACTCTGGAACGTCCCCAACCAGGAGTCCTGATTTGTTTAGGCTAGTGGACGACCTAGCGATCCATCTACAACAGGAATAGCAAAAGGGATTCATCTCACTCTCTGGTTCTGAATAACTGGGAGTGTCTGCGCGCAGTGCTGTGCTGAGAAGGGCTCTGAGGCAGCATCTGAACCCTGTATGAATATGCCTTCCCTGGAGGGTTGAAGTTTCAAGACCCAAGGAGGGGTGAGGGAAGGATTGTTAACGGCCATCAGAGATTAAACATCTACTGTGTGCCAGGAGCTGCAACCACGCTCCTTCACATCCCACTGTGCACTTTGTACGTGACCGCACACACACCTCCTTCAGGGAACACCTGACATCTTAGGGCACTTCATTGGGCCCATTCCTGGACTTGCTTTTTTTTTTTTATTGAAGTCTAGTTGATTTACAATGTTGTGTTAATTACCGCTGTACAGCAAAGTGATTCCGTTTATATATATATATACACATTCTTTTTTTTAATATTCTTTTCCACCGTGGCTTATCATAGGACACTGAGTACAGTTCCCTGTGCAATACAGAGCACCTTGCTGTTCACCCACTCTCTCTATAAAAGCTTACATCTGCTGACCCCAGCCTCCCACTCCATCCCTCCTCCAACCCCCTCCCCCCTGGCAACCACCAGTCTGTTCTCTATGCCTGGACTTGCTTTTTGAGAGTAGGCACCCCTTTCCATCCTCGGAAGCCCCAGGGCCGAGGGGCCAGCTCAGGCTCTCAGGAAAGGGTCCCTGGGGGTGTCTGACTCCAAGGCGCAAGGCCTCTCTCCTGTGGGGCATGGCCCAGTGTCCTCGGGGAGGGCTGGGCCTGCAGACAGGCCTCATTTCATCCGGGCCCTTCCCAGCCGTGGTGGATTCGCTCAAAGGAGCCAAGGCTGTGAGGTTTGCATCGATCGCCAGAGCTGACACACCTGCCAACCCCAAGAGCCCCTGAGCAGTGACTGGAATACCACCGAATTCTATACACTAGACCAACGAACACAGCCCTGTGCTGGTCCCTCAGGAGACGGTAGCAGCGTATGCCCTCAAAGGGGACTCCGATTTTCAGAAACGGCAGGAACATTGGAGAGTATCTGGGCTGTGTCGTAGGCTGCGTAGAATTCATGTCTTGGGACTATCTTAGCAAAGTACCACAAATTCGGTGGCTTAAACAACAGAAGCGTATTGTCTCGGTTCTGGATATGCCAGAAGTGTAAGATCAAGGTGTCAGCAGGGGTCATCCTGGGCTCCGCCTTCATGTTCACATGGCATTCTTCCGACCGGCAAGCCTGTCTCCATTTCTGAATTCCCCTTCTTGCGAGGTCACCACTCATACTGGGTTAGAGACCACCCTGATGATATCATCTAAACTTGATCACAACTAAAAGGACTCTAATTCCAAATAAGGTCACCTTCTGAGATACGGGGGGTCAGGACTCCAACATATGAATTGACGGGGACACAACACAACCTATGGCAGCAGGTGTAGTCAGAGGCCAGAGGTCAGCAATGAGCAGTGAGGTCATACAAACCCCCGTGGCTTTCTGAGAGAGAACCTGTGGCCCAAAGAGAAGGGACTTACCCACGTTCACATAGTGAGTTAGAGACAGACCTGGATGGAACTCGATCTCCGGTTTCCAGGGGCCTCCTCGAGATGTCACCTTACTCCAAAGAAGGGGCTCCTGGTGGGGTGTGCGTGTGTGTGTGTGTGTATGTGTGTGTGGCATTTCCAGTGTTGTATTGAAGTACAAGCTTCATGCAAGTTGTGAGTCCCCACCTACCCTGTCAGGTGTCGCTTCCTAATTTTTGGCAGCCTGCCCTTGGAAACGTGTCACCCCCCAGCTCATGGCTACTTCTGCTCGGCTGGGAGGCGCGGACTGGGCAATAGATATCAAGTCCAGACTACGACGTGCAGGCTGTAAGAGGGACTTCTGAATACAGCCACGTGCACCGACGCACGGACTTGGCTAGAACTACTCCAGCTGCTGGGCCGGGGGGGGGGGCATTTGCCATTTCCTCCTTCTTGATTGGATACTGCACAGGTGGCAGCGGAGCTGAGTCTAGGACCCTAAAAGGTGAATGAGGAAGGGTCCGTGGAGGACAGTGTCCCAGCTGAGAGCCAGGGCACGGCAGAGGACCAGAGCTGCTTGTCACCCAGGACAAGGGGCTCTCGGCAGTCCCAAGGGAATAGCGTGCTCTCCAGAGGCACGTCCTCTTCTCTGAGGGAGTCACTGACCCCCGTGCCAAGATGCTTGTCAGTGAGCCATCTGATGAAAAGGCAGAGCCTTGTAAATGTTCCCCTGGCAAGACCCGCAACACACAATTCGTCTGGGGACACTTGCATTTGTCACCTTTCTAACTGTCAACTATTATTAAAGGCATTACAATAGACCTAGAGTAACTATTGCACCATTAACAGAGATGGCTTTTACGTTGTCCTGGAATAAAGAAATCGGGAGGCCCTTCAAATGCCTGGGGTCAAGCACCTAAGTGAGTCGATGTTCCATTTTTGAAAGTATCTACCAATTTGCATGTAAGAGATTTCAGGCAATAAAGTGAATTGAAAGGGGAATGTGGGAATAATGTTTATCTTAAATTTGTCAGCCACAAAATGTTCTAGAGAACCGAGATGTCATGCTAGCACAGTGCATTTTTATGAGCTGCCCACTCTACATTGGCTTTTAAATAATACCTCTCCTAGATTCATCATTAGAAATTCCCCGCAGTCACCCTTATTTTAAGGTCTAACCAGAAAATGCAACTGACAACCAATTCATTGGCTGGCATTCTGCTGGCATGTGTTGAGCTGTATGGCAGGTCCCACGCTGGGTACCTTAATATTTTATCTCCTATGCTCTTGTCAACAACCCAGTGAGTCAGATATTAACACCATTTTACAACTGTGGCAACTGAAGCTCAGAGAAGTAAAGTAACTTGCCCCGGCTCTCACAGCTAGTGAGAGATAGAGACAGGATTTGAACTGGCGTCTGTGCTCTTTTGTGCTGCTACCTGTCCATCTGCCTCTGCATAGACCACCCTGGGGAATTACTAGGCCAGGGCTCTTTTCCCCTTTGGAGGATGAGGGACCAGTCTTCATAGCCATGTAAATTGTGAAATGTCTCTCCCATATCATCTCCTATCTAATCTCACTGACAAGCCAGCCCAGCAATTCCACCCAAGGAGACAGGGAGGGAGGGAATTTTCATGAGAACGAGTCTGCACCACCCTCCAAATGGGGGCAGGGCTAATATGCCCTGCTTGGGCATCCTGGCTCCATGACTCATGCTCTTGTCTGGATTAACACCTTGGGGGGCTTCCTATCTAGGTATGCTTCCTATGTATTTATCGAATGAATAAATAAGTGGGAGAATGGAAAAAATGAATGAATGGGCAGGCTCCTGGATTCCCCCCTAGATTCCTATCCTTGGAAGTAAGTTTCCAGGGCTCTTCCATCATTCCCAGCCCATAGCAAGCAGCACGAGTTTGCACAATGAAGAGGTAAGGACAAAGGCATCCTGGAAATAAATTGAGAAAAACAAGGAAAATGCAAGAAACTTTGCATTAAGACAGGCTGACTTTTGCCTTTGAATAGAGACCACCCCCCCCCACAACCCCCACCAGTTTCCCAGCAAGGCCTTTTCCCATTCCTCTCAGAGTTGGTGGTTTTCTAAATGTCTGAGTATACAAAACCTTTCTTCTGGATGTAAAAATAATCTACAGAAAAATTTCCCTCCCCTACACACAGCTAAGAAGCAACATAAGGGTTATGGAGGTGGGGTGCTGGTCGGGGCGGCAGGGGTGGGGGCTTGGTCCCTGACAGTGAGTTGGGTGCGACCTATAAATGGGATGAAAAAGTTTTAGGAATGAATCAAAGTGTGCTGAAGGAGCATCCAGAGTCCCCAGCCCCGATACCCTTTATAGAAACAGACTGGGTTGGAATCGATGCACTGTGTTGATGAATTCCACTCATTACAACTTGCATCCTGGCTCGGATGCAGATCTCGGATTCTCTTCTCTCCCTGTGGGTAGGAAACATTTCCGGAAGAAATGGAAAACATCTGGGGAAAAACGCAGCCTGGCAGTGAACCTCAGATGCCATCTACCAGATTAGCTCCTGAGATACATTTTCTTTGGGAGAACAATACGCCCTTAACGCAATTAGATCACGATACCGCAAACCAACCAAGAAGCTAAAAGGCATAGTTATCTCCCTAAGTTCTAAGTGGCTTTGTGTGCACCGGTTTAACTTTCCACCAAGGTTTTAGGAGTGTGACATCAGAGCCTATGAATTTAGATAGCTCATTGGTTGTGGGACACTAACCACGCACCAGTATCAAGTATGTTTTCAGATCCCTCAAACATGAGGAGAATTCAGGTAGGGTACCACATGCTACTACCAACTGCAGACTCAGACACAGCTCTGAATTTCTATTATGGCCTTCGCCATAACATTCAGACTTCATTAATTTGGGTAGAATTATGGTTTGGCTTTGGCTTTTTTTTAAAGGTTGTGTGTGACAAAAAAATTATGCTTTCAATTTGTAAAACCAAATATCTACGTGGGACCTGTCACGGCCAACGTGAGCTGCAGACAGTCATAGTAATGGGGTTAATTGCCATTTTAAAATAATTCACTGCCTCCAGATTGATTCTTCTGTTTTTTGTCTTTATACAGCATTGCTGTGTCTGACTCTAATTATTCAATGCTAAGTTCATACTTCTGAAGCAGGAGACTGGAGTCAGAGGAAATGGTGTTTGATTTGTTGCCATGGAAACGTCTCGCTGTAGATGGACTCTAATCCCATGACAACTCTCTCTCTCTGAAGAACCATTTTTTCCTGACATAATAAAAATCTGATCAAGGTCAGATTTAATAACCATCTCAATTCCCCGACTTTCCCCTGTATTTGGTGTCAGAGAGTCATTTTTGACAAAGAGATGCTTAAAAGAACTTTTGCTGGCTTGCTCTATAAAATTATTGTTTATGCCTCTCAATGCATAAACCTGGCTCCATGTCGCATTAATTTGCAGCCATACCTTTTGTGATTGCATAATTTCTGCATTAAACGCAAGTTACTTGTAATTGTTTGCACTGCGTTGGCAGATGTTAACATTTTGTGGTGCATTGTTCTTGCTAATACATACATTAGGGGTATCAATAAAGCTTATCGTTTGCCAGCAAATGGTGTTTACAGTATTAACAAATGCCACGACCATTTATCTTTCGTTTTGCACTGTAATAATTTTCTGAACTGATTATCATGCAAGCATGCAGTTCAGTGAGACAGGACCTGCGCGCTATCATGCTGTGTGACCTTAAGCAAAGCCCTTGCTCTCCCTGGGCCCTGTTGGCCTCATCTGTACAACGAGGGCTGAGACCACATGGTCTCCAAGGACCCCTCCCGCATCTGACAGCCTCCAATCTACACCAGCCCTGCCCAGTAGGGGTTGTAGGCTCCTGGGCTCCTGCCTGGTCCCCCCTCGTGTGGATTTCACAGAGTCCTAAGCCGATAATCAACTCTTCTAGTTGCCAGGCATATGGTACTTGGCCAATCCCAAATGCCTTTAATTTGCTTCACTGTAGCGTTATGCTCATCCTGCAAAGGCGGCGCTGGGGGGGGGGGGGGGGGGGGGGGGGGGGGGGTGGGCAGGAGTTTTTAACTCCAGTTTACAGGTGAGGAACCTGAGACTCAGAGAGGTTAAGCCACCTGCCCACCATCACACAGCTTCTATGCAGCAGAAACAGGTCGCAGATCCCCACTACTCCACACTGCCAAGGGGGTTGGGTTAGTGAAATGTTGTCTAGGGATACAGATGCATCCAACCCCTTTCATTTCAGGATTTTGAATCCCAGCTCTGTGTCTTACCACTAATGTGTCCTGGGGGCAATTATTTCACCTCTCTCTACCTCAGTTTCCTTATCTGTAAGAAGGGGAAGCTAACACGCTTCCTTCACTGAGCTGTAGAGAAAACGGAACGAGATTGTGCATGTCAAGTGCTGAGCTCGAAGCCTGGCACACAGTAGGTGCTCACTCCAGATAGAGCCAGCACCCCCCTCACTGCTGCCTTTCTGTCATCTTTTCCGTAATCTCTGGAGATCAGGGGGCTTTCTCTTCCTTTGCCAGGCTTTGGCGTACCCGTCATTCCCAGTGACTACAAATCTTACAGGAAAACACCAAACATAAATAAAATAAAGCAGATGCCTCCATGCTTAAACCATTCCACTCCTTGACAGTTGTTCTGTAAACAGGGTTCTGATCTCCCTTTATACATAAAGGCCCCATGATTCGTGTGACAAATGTAGCAGATGCAAATATTTTTCTTGCCTACTTTCCTGCTTTCCTTCCACCCGTCATCAAGCTCATTCCACAGAAATCTGTGAAGGTGGCGTTCTTGAGAGTGAAAGTCACCACAAGGCCAGGTCACCTGACAGCCTGTACAGCTGGACAGGGGGCTTTTCTCCCAGAAGGCTCCACTTATTTTGCACTTCAATAAATGTCTGAATGCTCTAGCCTAGTGCCAGGCTTGGAGTGGTACAGAGGGAAGAGGACAACTTTTCATTGCTTAGGAAGACGCAGATTCGTTGCCTTGCCTCCCCAGGAAGGGAAACCCTGCCCCTGAGGACCTTCCGTTGTTTCTCACATTCATTGTCGTTTGGGGGTTGCCAAGTACCAAGGGACACAGGATGACCCGAGTCTGGCGCTGGGGCCTCCATGAACTGACCATACGACTCTCTTCCTGCAGTTTCCTATCCATCCCACTTCTCCACTATAACCATCCTCAAAAATAAACGGATTGGACTACCCTCCTCCACTGTTAGTGGCAATGTAAATTGGTGCAGCCACTATGGAAAACAGTATGGAGGCTCCTTACAAAACCAAAAATAGAGCTACCATATGATCCAGCAATCACGCTACTGGGGGTATACCCGGAAAAGATGAAAACTCTAATTTGAAAAGACACACGCATCCCAGTGTTCATAGCAGCACTATTCACAATAGCCAAGACATGGAAGCAACCTAAGTGTCCATCGACAGATGGATGGATAAAGAAGAAGTATACGTATGTGTGTATACACACACACATACACACACACACAATGGAATACTACTTGGCCATAAAAAAGAACGAAATAATGCCATTTGTAGCAACATGGATGGACCTAGAGATTGTCATACTAAGTGAAGTAAGTCAGACAGAGAAAGACAGATACCATAGGATCTCACTTATACGTGGAATCGAAAAATATGATACAAATGAACTTATCTACAAAACAGAAACAGCCTCACAGACATAGAAGACAAACTTGTGGTTACCAAAGGGGGAGGGGGGAAGGAGGAATAAACCAGGAGCTTGGGATCAGCAGGTACACACTATTATATATAAGACATAAACAAGTTCCTACTGTAAAGCACAGAGAACTATATATATATATATATATACTATATTCAGTATCTTGTAACAACCTATAATGGATTGGACTAGATGGCTTCCAGTCACCCAAGAAGAGACAAACATGGGGTCACTCTTGGCCACTGTTCTCATAAAACTCACTTTTCTTCCTTGAAAGGAATCAGTGAAGACATATGTTAAACAAGGAGTAAAACACTGTACAGAGCTAGGGCAGAGAGTACCCCAGTAACAGGTGTGCTGGAAGGCTCGGGTAGGCGAAGGAACCAGACTTCCCGTATGCTGGTCAGCTGCCCCTCATGGATTATCCAGTCTGATTTTGTGGCAACTGCAAGTTTACAAAACATTTTTAAAGTAGGACTACTTCCCTAATATCCTCTAAGTTGGCCATCTCTCCCTTTCCTGTGCTACGGCCATAAATCAAACCCTCACCGCTTCTCTCCTGGTCACCGTTACCAACCCCCTAGCTGGTTTCCCTGCCCCCCGTCACTCTCCTTCCGACTCTACTACCAGGGAGACCTGGCGAAGACACAAATGTCTCAAAAATTAAATGTATACCTTATTATGTCCATGCTCTGCTTCAAGTCCTCAAGCAATTGTACTTGCATCAGAAGAAACCCTAAGGTCTTACACGGGGCCCACTAGGCCCGCCTGATCCGGCCCAAGTAAGCTCTCCCAACTCAGCTCTTGTCTTCTCCCATCTGCCAAGTCCTATCACTCTCTGGTTCACTCATCGGTTAATTCACCAGTTCTCTTCTTCTGCTGACCCCCAGCCCTATCCCTGGCCGAGGGGTTCACTAGCAGTCATTGAACACCCTCTCTGGTAGATTTTCTGCAAAAATGGTTGCGAATCATTTCTCTCATGCCTGTAAACACGTGCCCCTCCTCCCGACAACAGGTCGAGTCGATCTGCCCCTTTCCTTGTGCCTGAAATAGCCCCGTGACTTGCTTTGGTCAACAGAATGTGACAGAAGTGACACTATCTAACTTCCGGGGTTGGGCCTTAGGAGGCCTGGGGCGCTTCTCTCTTCACTCTTAGAGCGCACTCAGCACCGTATAAGGACGCTCGGTCTAAACAACTGAGGAACAAGAGAACACGTGAAGAGGCCCAGGGACCACATGAGGCGAGACAACCACTCACCCCAGCATCCTGGCCAGCCCCCAGACAACCCACCGCCTAAATGCAGCCGCGTGTGAGGGAGCCCAACGAAGATCTGCTAAAGAATCACACAGCCAACCCGCAGAGCTGTGAGAAATAATACACCGTTGTCACGTGAGGCCACTAAGTTGCGGGGTACTTTGTGACCCAGCACTGGATAACGAAAACGGCATCTATGTGCCTAGGAAATTTCCAGGGTGAAAACTGTCATATGGATCCCGTCTTTTAAAAGCATACAGTCTAGTTACTTTGACCTCTCTCACACACAGACAGCAATTAGAAGAAGAGGAGACAATCTCTAATTACGAGGCCGGATGGTGTTGAGGAAAATACCAGAATCTGGCTTCACATCCCAGTCTGGCTGTGTAACCACTGGGAATTCATCCCCCCACTCTGGGTCTATTTGCTTCCAGGGACATGAAGGGGTTGCACTCAAGCTCTGAAGGACGTGGCAGCCCTGAGTCCACCCACGTGTGAAACACTCTCGGTGGACCACCTAACGGCTGTGACATGGGGAGTGACATGGGAACAGGTCTCAGAAAGGAGTCCGAAAATAGCCTGTGACAAAATACTTCACCAGCAGGCACCCCAGTGTCAGGCACGGCCCTCGCGAGCCTCTCATGAGCAGCCTGACATGGCTGTGACTGGGGCAGGGACGGGGCTACGGAGAACAGAAATCATCCAAATCCTACCGCTTACAGCACCTCTGTGACCTTGAAAAAAGCACATCACCTCCCTGGGCCTCAGGCTCCTTGACTGTACAATGGGCATGAAAGTGACAGCCCTGCCTCCCTCGTGGGGATGTGGGCCAGACCCAGGGGAGAGTAAAGGGCTCCATCCATCATGTACCCAGGGAAGGTGGTGCCCCTGTTGGCTCAGCAAGGACTGAGTAGTCTGAGCAGGTCCCCCAGAGAAGGTGACACATGGCTGAAAGGTTGGCAAGGATTCCACAAGGTCAGAAGGAAAATAAAGGAGCTTCCCTGGGTCATAAAGCTCAATTACAGCCACAGAGAGACAAAGTCTGTCCCATGACAACCAACCTAGCCGGGGCTGTCTCTATGGCCAAGAACAATAACAGCCCTTTCCCCTTTATTTGCCCCAAGGATCAGTGCAGACTCAAGAGCAGGTTATCAGACGCCTAGTGCTGAAAAGAAAACGAACAATCGAGAGGGGCTCCCCGACCCTGAAGTGCTGTCAACGGTCTGGTGACCAAAGCCATCATTTTTATCTCGTACTGCTCCAGTTTCTACATCCCAGTCTCACTATTTTGTAAGAAAACATGTCAAATAATTTATGGCGAGAGCCAAGAACTGAAAGGAAATTGGCCACACGCACATTCGAGCCACTGCTGTGAGAAAACACAGGCAGATTGGTTTGGGCAAATATTGGGGAATGTCTCACCGTGTCCCAGCGAGCACTTGGAAAACTCCCGAAAGAGGCCCTGCTTCCAGGAGGGGTGGCGAGGGAGGGGAGGCCAAGGCTCAGGGGCAAAAGAAAGTCCTGTAACCCAAATCACCACTATGCTTCCCCATGGGCGCGCTCTCCCTCCTCTTAGGGGAAAGCACATGCCAGACCAGGAGGCGCGAGATCCTGGCTGGCTGGAGTCCTGCAAGCTGAGCGATCTTCAGCGGAGGCCTGGACCCTTCCGATTCTCAGTTCCGTCATCTGTGAGACGGCGGCGGTGGGGGGGGGCCTCTTCCCACCCCCCAAGCTCCTGTGAGAGAGAAGGCAACGTAACTTGAAGGCTGTAAAAGTACGAGACAAACGGAAGTGATTTTTATTATTAAATCAACCCTTGGAATTTACACATTCATGGCCTGCTCTCAAGGTTGAAAACGGAGCTCAAAGGTCAAGTCCAATTCATTAAAGCCTAATTAGAGGACAAATTGTCTTTCCTTTGAACATGGGCTACAGAATCCAGCAGCTTAAGCAATAAGGATGGTTTATTTGAAACTCTCTGTGCTAATTCAAAGCTGCCAGGATTTGTGGAGCCCACAGTTCAACGTGGATGAGAAGGCCACACATAAACACGAGACAGCTTGGGGGCTGGCACTGCCTGAGGCCTGGTGCCCTAGGCCAGGGCTCCCTTGGGGATGGCAGTCTCGTCTAATTGGGGAGAAGTCAAGATAGTTCTAAACGAAGGCCTTGAAGGACCCAAAGGGAGCATGTGGGCTGACAGAGACAGGAGGCAAAAAGAGGGACAGCAGACAAGCAGCAAGGCAGCAGAGGTAGGGGCCTGTGGGCCTAGGACAGAAGCCGCCTGAGTCTGCCCTGACAGCGCCACTTGCAGCACGTGGAAGCCGGGAAGATGAGACTTGGAACCTGGCCTTCAATCGGTCCTCAGCGCAGAGCTGTCAGCAATGACTCCGTGGCTTTCAATTTTCTTCTGCTGGCCCCAGTGACTCCAAAGCCTTCCTGCTTCCCTGTCTCGGCCCCAGTCTGCAACAGCATGGCTCTTTTACTCAGCGAGTCTTCCTTTCCTTCCAGAATCATCTATTGAGCACTCTGACAGCTTTTTGGTATGTCAGTTTGGGTAGGCTCAACTGTAGTCCCCAGTTAGTCAATGAAACACTAATATAGGTGCTACACTGAAGGGGATTTGGCAGATGTGAATAAATTCCATAATGAGTGGACTTATGGGCTTCCCTGGTGGCACAGTGGTTGGGAGTCCGCCTGCCGATGCAGGGGACACGGGTTCGTGCCCTGGTCCGGGAGGATCTCACATGCCGCGGAGCGGCTGGGCCCGTGAGCCATGGCCGCTGGGCCTGCGCGTCCGGAGCCTGTGCTCCGCAACGGGAGAGGCCACAGCAGTGAGAGGCCCGCGTACCGCAAAAAAAAAAAAAAAAGCAGCTCAGTACCAGAAAAGGGTGACATAGGGGATCACAAACAAAGAACATTAAGCCGGAATGAGGAGGTGAGAGATGCTTTAGGGAAAACATGATGAACAAGTTGAAACCTGAGGGAAAGGCATTGGCCATGTGGATGGGGAGATCGAGGAGTTCCCAGAGGGAGCTCTGTGCTCAAGACAGTAGCTGGTACTGTCCATATACTTGAAAGTTGCTAAGTGAGTAGATCTTGAATGTTCTCACTGCAGAAAGAAATGGTAATGATGGGATGAGACGGTGCTGAGCTACCGGCAGTAATCATCGTGCAATATCTAAGTGTATCAAATCAACCCACTGCACAACTTAAATTCACCCGAGGTTATATGTCAACTCTACCTCAGTAAAGCTGGAAAAAGGAGTGAGAACCACTTCCCAAACTCTGAACTAGGTCAACTGGAAAGAGTCCTGTCTGGTCCAGAGGTGACAGTATAGTTACAGGATGAAAAAGGCCCCGGGAACAGGAAGCATGTGGTTAAGGCCAAAGGAAAAGCATGTCTGATACTAATACAGGAAGCAAGGAAAAAAATGTAAGGGAGGGCTTCCCTGGTGGCACAGTGGTTGAGAATCTGCCTGCCGATGCGGGGGACACGGGTTCGAGCCCTGGTCCGGGAAGATCCCACGTGCCGCGGAGCAACTGGGCCCGTGAGCCACAACTACTGAGCCTGCGCGTCTGGAGCCTGTGCTCCGCAACGGGAGAGGCCACGACAGTGAGAGGCCCGCGTACCACGATGAAGAGTGGCCCTCGCTCACCGCAACTAGAGAAAGCCCTCGCACAGAAACGGAGACCCAACACAGCCAAAATAAATAAATAAATAAAAGTTAAAAACATTTTAAAAAAATGTAAGGGAAAAAGGTCTGGCTGCCTTAAGTTTAAGAGGACAAACCACAGTACTGAAAAAAAAAATCTGGCTCAGAAAGATCTAATAACACTCGTGGAACCTGTTTAATAGTGCTTGACACTGCTCTGCAGAAGATTTCTGCAGGGGGGATGGTTCCCAGATGGGGTGGCTGTTGGCTATGCAGACAACCATCAGAGGAGGGAGGGATGCTCCAGGCAGAAGAGCTCACGGGAGGGAAGACTTAGAGCTTGGCCATTTCTTGAACTAGGAGTGTGTCCTACTGGCTGGAGTGCTGGGTGAGAGGGAGGCCAGCATCGGACCATTCAAGGCCCATCCGTGCCACGTTAAAGAGGTTGGAGTTGATCGTGTAACCACTGCTTCTCAGCTCTGTACGTGGGTCTCACTTGGGGACTTCTAGAAAAATGACTCAAGACCCCTGAGCCAGGATCAAGGCCAAGGGTGGCAAAGCCAGGCTGGAGACATTGAAGAACCACTGCAGGTTCTTTGATGGTGGACGCCACGTCCGCCAGGCCTTGAGGGATATTTAGAGCCTTCGTAGGCATTTCAGCTCCAAGTATTTTCCATTCAAACCTTTAGATGTGATGACTGATATTAAATTAAAAAAAATTTTTTTTACCTCCCTTCTTCAGAAAGCCTGAAGAGTATTTCATGTGAGACTGCCCTGACACGACAGGGACGCGCCACTATAATTCATCTCAGTCACAGACAAGCCTGACCCTCAATGTCATGAGCTTCTCGTTTTTAATTTTCCTACTCTTGCTTGAGAGGACACAGGACAGAGCCCTGCTCTGTGACCTCTCTTGGCACCGGCCTTGGCGTGCAAGAAACTGGCTTTGCTTGCTGCTCCCAGGAGCTGTGGGCAAAAGAGGCGAAGACGTGCGGGCTTTCCCGAAGCTGTTCCAGGGGAGGGGCTGCACCGGCCTTGGACTTCATCTGAGCCACTGGCTCTCTGGAGGCTCCAGCCTGCCGGCCCGCACTGCAGAATTGGACTTGTCAGCCTCCATAATCACGTGAACCAGATCCTTGTAATAAATATCCTTATATAGACACACACACGTCCTATTGGTTCTTTGTCTCTGGAGAACCCTGGCTAATACACAAGGCTACGCTCACATGGTGGCAGTGGGAACACGGGGGAAGCCAAAACCCCACCTCTGCCCTGCACTAAAGAGGGGCTCTTCGGGGACCTCCCCAGCGGTCCAGGGGTTAAGGCTCAGCGCTCCCACTGTAGGGAACTAAGATCCCGCATGCCGTGCAGCACGGCCAAAAAGATGAAAAAAGAAAAAAAGAAAAGATAGGCTCTTCCCACTGCCTGCCAGAGCCGGGTATTAGAAGGCCAAATGGACAGCCAGGACTCCCACGCCCTCTGGCCAGGAATCAGCCCGGCCCCCTGTGCCAGGTGGAGGGTGGTAGGCAATGAACTCCTCCTTCTTCTCCTGACCAGAGGTGGATCAGTGGAGACCTAGTGGGGAGCATGAACTTCCACCCTCACCCAGTAGTAACAAGAACCCCTACCCAGCTCTGGGTGTCAACAAAGGCCCAGCGGTAAACTGAGCATTCCACCCTCACCTAGCAGTAACGAAGTGGTGGCTCTGTCCCCAGTTACGCTGGAATTCGATTGAGTAGGCCTAGTTGTGGGTAATAGTATTGGTGACAACTCCAAAACTACTTTTAGTGTATTGAGCAAATGAGTACATATGCTGATATTGCTGGAAACCAAAGTTCTCACTCTGGAAGAAAAGAGATACAAATATGGAATTGAGGAGAAAGAGATAGAACCTTAGATTAGAATTCAAGGCATCAGGATCAAGTTGCAACTTAAAATTAGACGCTGGGGTGGGGGGCACATGTACACCTGTGTACTTCCCATCCCTGTCCACTGAAAGTAGCTAGACCTACGGCCATCCTACTAGCAGTGAGCTCACCTAGGCCCCAGACATAGGTTTAAATTCCCCACTCAAAGGCATCAGAGCTGCTTGGACAAATGGCAGATTCGCTGGGGCAGGATAGGGTATTCCTGTTGACACGGCTGCCCAACTGCAGTCAGAAGCCTGCAGTCTCTACGGTGACACACTGGAGCTGAAGGACCCTGGGCCAGAAGGGCAAAGGAGAAGCAGCCACTGGGGTTCTCCTGAGCCTGCATGTGGCTGGGGGGAACCCAAGAAGCTGGGCTTCCTGGGCTCTCGCTCAAGGCATCCTGGCCACGCTCTCTTGGTGTTCTGTTCTCTTGAAGACTTCGGGCTGCCTCAGCTGTACTGCAAGAAACCAAGGGAAGGGGTTTGTGTCCTCGCCTGAGCTGGACATTTGGCAGGAGTTGGACATAGTTTGGGGGCATCCAAAACCAGGGCATTCCCCAGAAGGACCTTTGGTTACCCTCCTGTCTTTCCTGAGAGTGTCTCTTTCTGGAACCCTTGTTTTCTTCCTGGGAGGCTCAGATGACTCTTCCAACAGGAAAGGATGGTCAACAACAAGTTTGTGTGAGGCCTCATGTAATTTGATATTTTTGTTATTGATTTTGGTTCCTGGCCACTTTCACGTTGGGAACTGGTTCTCTCTCACTCCTTTATACAGTGGGAGCCTGGGGAGGGGAAATCAGTCTGGAGTCAAGCTTTCTCGGCGTCTTGTATGACAGATGTGCCGAGAGGAGGGGACCAGGATGTGGGCTCTAACCTGAAGAATGGCTGGGCTTCTCAGCTACACAGTCCTTCCTTCGGCACCTACTTTTTAGTGAGCACCCATTTGATGCCAGCTCAAAAAATACTGAGCAGCTATTTTGTGCTGGGAACTGGAGGCCAAAGAGAAGGAAAATGTGCCCTGGCTCCGTCTGCTCCGGCTGTCACGACAAAATACCATAGACCATTTTCTCACAGTTCTGGAAGCTGGAAGCCCAAGATGAGAGTACCAGCACAGTCCAGTTTTGATGAGTGCCCTCTTCCTGGCCTGTAGACGGCACCATCGCACAGTGTGCTCACATTTCCTGTCCTCAGTGCCTGTATGCGGAAAGAGAGAGCAAGCTCTCTGGTGTCTCTCCTTATAAGGGCACTAATCCCATCATGAGGGAGCCAGGACCTCATCTAAACCTAATTACCTCCCCAATGCCCTGTCTCCACATACCAGCACATTAGGGGTGGGGCTTCAACATATGCATTTGCGAGTCTGGCTAATGGTTTATCTATTTTGTTTATCTTCTCAAAGAACCAGCTTTTAGTTTTATTGATCTTTGCTATCGTTTCTTTCATTTCTTTTTCATTCATTTCTGATCTGATTTTTATGATTTCTTTCCTTCTGCTAACTTTGGGGTTTTTTTGTTCTTCTTTCTCTAATTGCTTTAGGTGCAAGGTTAGGTTGTTTATTCGAGATGTTTCCTGTTTCTTAAGGTGGGCTTGTATTGCTATAAACTTCCCTCTTAGAACTGCTTTTGCTGCATCCCATAGGTTTTGGGTCGTCATGTAAAAGTATGAAATTAGATCACTCCCTAACACCATAGACAAAAATAAGCTCAAAATGCATTAAAGACCTAAATGTAAGGCCAGAAACCATCAAACTCTTAGAGGAAAACATAGGCAGGACACTCTATGACATAAATCACAGCAAGATCCTTTTTGACCCACCTCCTAGAGAAATGGAAATAAAAACAAAAATAAACAAATGGGACCTAATGAAACTTCAAAGCTTTTGCACAGCAAAGGAAACCATAAACAAGACCAAAAGACAACCCTCAGAATGGGAGAAAATATTTGCAAATGAAGCAACTGACAAAGGACTAATCTCCAAGATTTACAAGCAGCTCATGCAGCTCAATAACAAAAAACCAAACAACCCAATCCAAAAATGGGCAGAAGACCTAAATAGACATTTCTCCAAAGAAGATATACAGATTGCCAACAAACACATGAAAGAATGCTCAACTTCATTAATCATTAGAGAAATGCAAATCAAAACTACAATGAGATATCCTCTCACACCAGTCAGAATGGCCATCATCAAAAAATCTACAAACAATAAATGCTGGAGAGGGTGTGGAGAAAAGGGAACCCTCTTGCCCTGCTGGTGGGAATGTGAATTGGTACAGCCACTGTGGAGAACAGTATGGAGGTTCCTTAAAGAACTACAAATAGAACTACCATATGACCCAGCAATCCCACTACTGGGCATATACCCTGGGAAAACCATAATTCAAAAAGAGTCATGTACCAAAATGTTCATTGCAGCTCTCTTTACAATAGCCCTGAGATGGAAACAACCTAAGTGCCCGTCATCGGATGAATGGATAAAGAAGATGTGGCACATATATACAATGGAATATTACTCAGCCATAAAAAGAAATGAAATTGAGCTATTTGTAATGAGGTGAATAGACCTAGAGTCTGTCATACAGAGTGAAGTAAGTCAGAAAGAGAAAGACAAATACCATATGCTAACACATATATATGGAATTTAAGGGAAAAAATGTCATGAAGAACCTAGGGGTAAGACAGGAATAAAGACACAGACCTACTAGAGAACGGACTTGAGGATATGGGGAGGGGGAAGGGTGAGCTGTGACAAAGCGAGAGAGAGGCATGGACATATACACACTACCAAACGTAAGGTAGATAGCTAGTGGGAAGCAGCCGCATAGCACAGGGAGATCAGCTCAGTGCTTTGTGACTGCCTGGAGGGGTGGGATAGGGAGGGTGGGAGGGAGGGAGACGCAAGAAGGAAGAGATATGGGAACATATGTATATGTATAACTGATTCACTTTGTTATAAAGCAGAAACTAACACACCATTGTAAAGCAATTATACCCCAATAAAGATGTTAAAAAAAATAAAAAAATAAATGTAAAAAAATAATAATAAAAAAAAATATGCATTTGCGGGGGGGGGGCACAAACCTTCAGTCTGTAACATGCCCTGTGCTCAAGGAATTCACTGTGTTTGGCCACAGATAGATAACTCAATCAACAAGTGCAACATGGCGTGGAACATTCTGTAAGAAAGGCAAGGTCAAAATGCACCATTACACCGAGGGACCACTTTTCACCTCCTGATGGGCAGAAATCCCAGAAAAGACAGACGTTAAGCAAATAACACCACCAAGACAGGCATAATTACAAGCCATGAGAAATGCTATCAGGTGGAGCCAGGATGCTCTTCCAGAAGGAACAGCTCTGGGGCCAGAAAGTAAAACTGAATTCAGTTGGGACGTGTTGAGTTAGAGGAGCCTGTGAGGATGGACCTGCACTTTGTATTACAGAAGGGATTTTGATTAGGAATCAAATCCGAAAATAAGGCTTGTTCCTGTGCCTCCCAACCCCCTCCTCACTGGCAACATAAGTAACAGAACCAAGAGTTGCAAAGGATACAAAATGCCCTTGGGCAACTGTGAATCAATATGATGAATTTTATGACTAATGAATCAGGGCTATTCTTAGACCCACAGATCCTCTGACAGAAATACAGACTGATGGAGTTCCAAGGGTCTCAGAGATTACCTACTAAAACCCCTTCATTTTATGGCTGAGAAATCCTCAGCCCAGAGAGCAAATCTGTTCAATTTCCTACGGCTGGTTTCTGAGATGTCACCCACTTGGCTTTTCCTCAGCTACTGTGTGACCTTGAGGAGGTCCCTAAAGTCCCCTCTGCTTTAGTTTCCTCAGTAGTCAGCTAGGAATGGTGACAACAACTACTCCCTAGGCATGCTGTGCCACTTCTGCAGACCCTTCTGGTGGCACCAGGATCTGTGTCCTCTAGCTGAAGTCACCCCTCAAAAGTTCAGCCAGCCTGATGAATAGCCCTGCAGGAAGAAGGTGACGGGGCCCTTTGCTTGTCTGGAGGCAGTTTTAGTATTAGGGCTTCCTGCACAGAGATCTGGGCTGTGGGGGAAATGCCCAAACAGCCATACCCATACGGTGTGGATTACAAGTCTAATGGATGACAACAATAGTAATAGCTATCCTATACTGAGCGTCTGCCATGCCCCACACGGTGTGAGGGACTTGACTCATGATGGCTAACCATCAAACCAGCCTTGCAAAATACACAGAATCATCCCTATTTCACAGAAGAATCTGAAGCAAATGAGAAACAAAACAAATATTCCAACAAATATGAGTGTGTATCCTTCATATACAGAAAGCTCTCATAAATCAATAAGAAAAAAAACTCAGCACAAAAGACACAAAAGACAGAAATAGACAATTACAACATACACATCATACATTTCAATAAAATTAAAATGCCTAACAAAACTGGTAATCAGAGAAATGTAAAATGAAAATGAGATACCAATTTTTCTTTTTTGCCTATCACGTTGGCAAAGATTTTAAGCACGAGGATACACACAATTGGCAAAGGGGCAGGGATATGTATATTGAGACACTAGTGTCAAATACTAACTGGTAAGACTTTTCTGAATGGCAATTTGCCAAATGCCATGAAAAGCCTTAAAAATCTATATTGTTTGATTCAATATTTCTACTTATAAGAATTTATCCTATGGGGGTAATTAGAAAAATGCACCCATTTATGCATTCATGTATACACCTCTGTGTGCATAGAACAATACCGAAGGAACACAGAAAAATATGCTAACAAAGGGACCTCAGGGAGGTAGGGTTACTGGTGATTTAAATTTTTTCTTACTTTTCTGTGTTTTCCAAATTTTATTCAGTAACTTTGTAATCAGAAAATACATATATTTTACCAAAGGGCAGCTGTAAGTTATTCTAAGTAAGTTCCTATCTCCTGGCCTGGCAATTGGCCAACATAGAGCGGGAACAGTTGTAGTCTGTCAATCCTTGAGGAATTTCTCTTGTAAGACTAGAAATGACACGTGAAGAGTAGAAAAGGCAAAATTCAATCCCAATTTTCCAAAAAGAAGAGGTGGCCAATTCCATACATCACAGTGCAGTTTAGTGAGTTTATCACTTTTGCACCCACAATTCTAATGAACTCCATCGTGTTAGCTGGAGGGGGACCTTGAGCTTGTCTAGTTTGACAATTTCCAACAGACCTTCGGAGGCAGACATTGATGGCTTGTAGATGAAACTTACAGAGCTCATGAAACTGGGAGGGAAAGAAACTATATTGAAGAGTATAAGGACACATGGTCATTTGAAAGGAAGAGATGCTAAACTGGAACTCTGAAGAAGAGGCTTAATCAAGTTAGTGCAAAGTTCTGCACGTAGGTCCGAAAAGTCCATGTTTTTAGGGGAAGACCTGAATTAATGGCATGCGTGAAGGTGACAGGCCAAATGGAAGGGACGCACCCTCACTCCCTGCCCAAGTGTCCCTGCCCATTCCCGCCTCCATACATCTGCTTCTGGCACGTGACTGCCTGGCAGGACTCCCCGCCCTGCCCTCCTCTCCACCAGGCTCGCCCTCTTTCCCTGAGCCCCGTCCCCCCACTGCAGACATTCATCCTGTGGCCCCTTTAGGCCAGTAACCAAGGATACCAGGCAGCATGCATTCTCTCAGGGAGGCTGGAAATCCCTCACATTTGTATCCTGCACCCCAACATGGTCCCTGCTCAATAGATGTCTGGCAGGGAGAGCTCAGATGTGGCGATGCAGCCACGGAGATCTGGGAAGGTCATTAAGTCGAATAATATTCCAGAAGGGTGTGTGTGCTGTTCTGTTCCCTATTATCCTGCTGGCTTGTACCTTTCAGGTCCTTGACAATTTACGGTACAGCAAAAATCCCATTAGAACAGGCTACGAGAAGGTGTTCAACTTACGTCACTGTACTGGAATCTGGACTGTTGAAGGCAATTCAAAATGAGAGAGCCACTGGCCAGGACGTTGGCGGTTCCCATTCGAGTGTAATTTGCCTTGTAATGTCATTAACGGGAACCAAATCTCCCTGGTCTTGAAGTTGCCTATGGAATCAAGTGATAAATGCGGAAATTGTTGTAAAAGCTAAATATAGTTCTTTGAGTGTATAATTAGAGCGTGTGTTAGGTGGCTGAGGATGGGTGATGGATGGGAATTTGGCCCCCCCTGACTCGGGGACCTGGGGCAGCACGGTTATATAGGTAGCCCAACGCAGGTGACTGTTAGATGACGTAGCTTGTGATGCTCAACACTGGCTGGATATTTGTATTTTGTGTATAAACATGACGGCCTCTCTTCCGTTACTCTGAGGAATCTTTGATAATTCACATGTGAAATCTGAGGCATCTTATTCATTCCGTTATTTATTATTCTCTGTAAAATGAGTTAGGAATTTGTCCCCGTGAATAATGTTAGCCATAATAGTTAATTTACTCCTATTCATTGGCAGTAATAAAAATGAAGTGCAATTTCATGTGGTGAGAAAAACATGTTAATATGCTACAAAGTGCTACAGGAATTTAGTTCTCAAAGGAATGGCGGTATTAAATGTATTCTGACAAGAAGGAGCCTCGGAAGGGAAACATTTATCTTCATAAAGTCATTAAATTTACTGCAATCTGCTCACTCCATTAAAGGCGAAGCTGGGGAGCTGAGTCTGTCACAGGAGAGGCCCCTGCATTCTGAAAAGAGGAGGAATGGGGCTCTTTCCCCTAAGAAGAAGTTTCCCCCTCAAAACTCGTGAGCTCAAACCAAGACACACACACGGGTACTCTGTTACCTCTTCCCAAACTAAATAAATGGGGTACTGACAAGGTTCTTCCTCTCCCCATGGTCAGATGATTCTGTATGGGACTAAGGAATGACAGATTTTTTTTTTTTTTTGCGGTACGCGGGCTTCTCACTGCTGTGGCCTCTCCCGTTGCGGAGCACAGGCTCCGGACGCGCAGGCTCAGAGGCCATGGCTCACGGGCCCAGCCGCTCCGCGGCATGCATGCGGGATCCTCCCAGACCGGGGCACGAACCCGCATCCCCTGCATCGGCAGGCGGACTCTCAACCACTGCGCCACCAGGGAAGCCCAGGAATGACAGATTTTACAAGCCCTCCTGGTCCATAATTTCAGGAGACTCTTGGCTCTAGGGGATGGGGCGGGGGGTTTCCCATCGTGCCGAGATGGACCGCAGGCGGCTCACACAGGCCTGGGTCTGCACTACGGCGTGAGCTGTTCTGCAGAGCGGTTTTTCTCTATGTGTGTTTCTCAGTTGAGGTATCCTGATCCATTCAAAAACGTCACGAATCTGCATTCTTGAAAAATCACAGATGGAGAGAGGGCTCTGGTTCCTTGGAGTCGTGTGTTTCTCTTGTATTTCAATAGGTCCATGTCCGTAATGAACTAAAACCACCACGAAATGCAAACAGATTTCAGAAGCAAAGCTGTGCTGCCCACTTGGACCCACGGTAGGGAGTGAAAACAAACTGAACAGCTTTCAGGACATCGGGAGAAAGAAGACGACTTCAGGTGCGGTTCAGAAGAGGATGAGGGCGCAGAGCACAAGGTAAAGACAGGAAATGAAGAAGAAGGATTGTGGTTAGTGATTTTAAAGTCCCAGGGCAAGTTTATCGCGAGAAGAAAATGGCTTTGACTGAACCAAGAGAGCTAAGGCGTCCTCCACACCACATCACGAGCCATGGCTAGGGCTGTCTCAATATAAATCCAGAAGAGTCAAGCCATTTATTTGATGACATGAAAACAAGGTCATTGAAGGGAATTAACTATAAGCTCCAAGAGGTTGGAGACAATATTGGTCACTATGATAGTCTCAGCACCTCACTCATAGGAGGTGCTCTATAAATATGTGTTCAGGGGGCTTCCCTGGTGGCGCAGTGGTTGGGAGTCCGCCTGCCGATGCAGGGGACGCGGGTTCGTGCCCCAGTCCGGGAGGATCCCACGTGCCGCAGAGCGGCTGGGCCCGTGAGCCATGGCCGCTGAGCCTGCGCGTCCGGAGCCTGTGCTCCGCAACGGGAGAGGCCACAACAGTGAGAGGCCCGCGTACCGCAAAAAAAAAAAAAAAAAAAAAAATTTGTTCAGGAAAGGGATGGATGCATGCTTGCATTGCTCAGTTGTGCGCTGGGGGGTGGCAGGGCTAGATGGATACATTCCTAATCCCATACTCCAAGTGATATTGGCCTGTCCAAAGGACAACTGCATTTTATTAGAAGGATGGATTCTGAAATGTTTGGCCCCGTTCTCAGTGCTGGGTTTACCATGGCAAACAAGACAGCATGTTCTCTGCCTTCCCAGAGAGGCAGTCTCTTCCCTCTGCCAATGGTCTAGAGGGGGAGGCTGCCATTAAACAATTAAGAATCCAATTAATGACATGGCTACACTGGTGCTAAGCGCTACAAAGGAGAAGCACACAGCTTCCAGGAGACCAAACAACAGCCGAAACTAACCTCATCTCAGAGGAGGGTCACAGAGGCTTCCTGGACAAAGTGACATTTGAGTAACACTTCTAAGGATCAATGAGAGTTAACTAGATAAAAAGAGCAGAAGGGGGTATTCAGGGCAAAAGGATCACGTGCAAAGGCAGGCCCAGAAGCAGAAAGGAATAGACATCTTCTGAGGGATCCAAAGGCAGCCCGTGTGACTGGACGGCAGACGCTAAGGAGGGAAGTGGCCCACAATGAGGCTGTAAGAGGCAAAAGGGACCATGGAGGTGGTGGTAAGGATTTGGGGATTTAGCCTAAGAATCATAGAAAGACACTGAAAGCTTTTAAGCAAAGAGAAAGAGACCTGATAAGATTTGCATGATTAAGAAGTCTCTTGAGCCACTAAATGGAGAGCAGATTAAAAGTGATTAACAGTGGAATACTATTCAGCCATGGCCTCTGCATGGTTTCATCGCTAGGTTTCCCAGCCTTAGCCAGCATGGCTCGGTTAATGGAGTTCTCAGAACAAGACACCGGTGACGCACCCAAGTGCTTGTCTACACCTCACACGGTCTGTTCACTGATTCTTTGAAAGACCTTTGAAACATTCAAGTGCATAGAGGCCTTTCAGACTGTCTGCCCTCTGTAACAGATCTGGCTAACTGCCTGCCCATCTGAAGGGCCACCGGGGAGAAAGCAGAAGAGGTTTCAAAAACCGGACTGTGCAAAGCTCAATGTTTAACAGCCCAGTGACTCCACGAGACAATTTATCAAGAGACAATAAGTTGAACAACCTTTGCCTGAACAGAATGATAGCCGGATGGCCCTTCATCGAGGTACTTTTCCCAGAAAACAAGATCACTTGCTTTTAATGCTATTTTAGTCCACATTTCTTGTCAAGAACAGAATCTGACCTGACCCTAAGCATACATTATACAGAACATCAAATTCCTACACACGTTGTGTGTCTAAGTAAAGGAGATTCATTTAATCAACAGATATTTGACATGAAAATGTAAAATTAAATGTTCAAAAGAGTCGCTCATCATGTCTGAGCAACAGGGCCATCGTCCTGCAGACCCTTCATGTGTTACGACATCGCCCATTGCTCCCCACGCACTACTCCACGCCAGGTTCCATGCCCCAACGCTGCCTGCCTTGGAGCCCCAGCTTGGCCGCCTTTTGGACTACCTTCTCTGGCTTTCTGGATTTGGTTCCCCACTTGGCTCTCAATTCTGAATGCTTTCATTACCTCAGTGTTCCTCCACGAGTTCAAAAGCAAGGCTTCCCCACAATCCACAGCTTCTTCGAGCTCCTCCAGGTGGACCACACCCAAGAACGAATTCTCAGTAGCCCCACCAGTAGTCCTTGAACCCAGCACTACTTTAGCTAGTAGCAGGCAGAGATATACATATGCATATACGTGAAACTGCTCCCACACACATACCCCTCCCAGTCACCTTTCTTACCAGTCACACGTGCGGGAGGCTACTGACGTCACTCAGATTAATATTTCCCGGGACGGCAGAGCTCGTGGCACTATGATCTCAGCAACCCAGATGAGCTAGACCCACAGTGACCGCACATCCTGGGAGAAGGCTTAAGATGTGAAGAGTCAACGGCTCAGGGCGGGACGGCTGAAGATCTCGCTACTGCTGATGGCGGGGCCAGAAGAGAGAGGAGAGCCCTCTCTGAAGGAGTTCCTGGGCCAGTGGCAATGCTATGACAGGGTGTGGCAGACAAACTCTAAGGTAACCCCCAATGATTCCACCGCCCGGCGCTCATGTCTTTGCCTACTCTGCTGGCTCTGAGTGTGGGTAGTACGTATGACTTGCTTCTGACCTACAGAACATGGCAAAGGTGACTGTACGTCACTCCCACAATTAGCTTGTTACGCAAAACACCACCTCACCAGACTGGAGGAGGCTTCTCCTTGATAAAGGCAGCAGCCGTGTTGAAGAAGCCACATGGCAAGGAACTTCAGGTGGCCTCTGGCCTACAGCCAGCGAAAAGCTCAGGCTCTCAGCCGTACAGCCACGAGGAAATGAATTCCGCCCACATCCTGATGCTTGGAACAGATTCTTCCCCACTCAAGCCACCAGAAGAACTCTCAGCCTTGCCCTTCATTTCATCCTGTGAGACCCTGATCAGAGGCTCCAACTAAGCTGTGCCCAGACTCCTGATCCACAGAAACTGGGAGATAATAAACGTGTACCGGCTTAAGCTGTTCATTTGTGGTCCTCTGTTACACAGTAATACGAAACCCGTACACAGGAGTTATGGGAAACAAGGATTACAGAATCAGTCAGGCCAGGCAGACCTCGGGCTGTGTGGGAGGGAGCAATGGGTAGGCAGTAGCTGGAAACATCCCAAACATCAAAGCCAATCGAACACCTCAGTCTACAATCCGAAGTCCTCCCTGTCTTGACCCCTGCTTCCAAGCTTTTGTTCAAATATGCACACATCTGTACCCTCCATCCTGTCCATTCAACCCGGAAAGCCTAAGCACCTCTGCTGTGCCAGGCCCTGTCTTAGATCCAGCTGGGAGGAGACAGGACAAAGTCAAGGTCACTGGCCTCTAGGGGTTCTCGGCAAGAATTTGAATCCCAAAGGGAACTGGTTGAGGCAGGTGCTTGTTTGAAATATGATTTCCTGGGCTCCACCCACAGAGATTCAGTTGGTAGATCTTAGGCAGGGCCTAGGCATTCACATATATATATATATATATATATTTTTTTGCGGTACGCGGGCCTCTCACAGTCGCGGCCCCTTCCGCTGCGGAGCACAGGCTCCGGACGCGCAGGCCCAGCGGCCATGGCTCACGGGCCCGGCCGCTCCGCGGCATGTGGGATCTTCCCAGCCCGGGGCACGAACCCACGTCCCCTGCATCGGCAGGCGGACTCTCAACCAGGGAAGCCACAGGGAAGCCCCATATTTTTTTTTTTAAATGTCTCAAGTGATTCTTATGCAGGTAGTCCAAGGACCACACTCTTAAGATGAAACACCAACCTGCAGGGCCAGTGTTAGGTTTTCAGTAGAGCGATGACAAGATACGGCTTGCATTTTAAGAGGATCACCCTGGGCTGCTGCATGGAGAATAAACTGATAAGGAGCAGGGATAGAAGCAGGGGGCCAGCAGGGGCTGTGGTCCAAGAGAGATGATAGCGGCTTGACCAGGGTAGGAACAATGGGATGAGAGAAAAATAGATGGATACAGGTTATATTATGGAGGTGGAGCCAACAGAACTTAGTGATGATGTTATTGTGAGACAGAGAGGGAAGTGTTGAGGATACCACCATTACTCAGATCATCATGTGTGTGATTATTCAAGTGACATGCCCATTGTAACTGTGGTCACTCCACAGTATAATACTCATGAAAGGGAAGAAACAGGTCAATACAAACTCAATCATTTTCCCATCAAAATAATTTGAGTAACCAATTGGAACACACTGATTTCCTTAATTTAATAGGTGAGTCTGTCATCGTGAATGAATCAATGGTTTAAGTATCATTCCCCAGACAAAACAGCAGAAGTACCTGCTCATTAATGAAAGATAACTCTTTCAGAGAAGTCAGCTTTGGGCTTCCCTGGTGGCACAGTGGTTAAGAATCCGCCTGCCAAGGCAGGGGACATGGGTTCGAGCCCTGGTCTGGGAAGATCCCACATGCCACGGAGCAACTAAGCCCGTGCACCACAACTACTGAAGACCTTGCGTGTAGAGCCTGTGCTCCCCAACAAGAGAAGCCACCGCAATGAGAAGCCCACGCACTGCAACGAAGAGTAGCCCCCGCTCACCGCAACTAGAGAAAGCCCGCGTGCAGCAACAAAGACCCAACACAGCCAAAAATAAATAAATAAGTAAAATTTAAAAAAGAGAGAAGTCAACTTTATTCAAATTGTTTCAAACTTTTCACAAAATGTTTCAAGGAGAAATCATAAAATTCTAAGGACTGAAAAACTAGATAAGGACCCTTCTTTTTTCTAGACCAGGAAACAAGTACAGAAGAGAGTTATGTAAATATACGATTGCCATAGAGACCTTTCCTGAGTGGGGCAGACTGATTTGGAGAAAGAGAATTAATTCTTGTTGGGTGCTGGTTTAATTTTTTACTTTGTGTGTGTGTTTAAATTTTTTTTTATTTCACTTTATCTTAACAATGACCCCATGGAGTAGAGATCATTATCATCTCCATTCTACACTCAGGATTTGATAACAGTGGCAGAATGTCAAACAACTATTTAATAAATGAAAACTTTCACCTCACCTCTTCCATCGAAATAAGCTCCAATGAATTAAAGAGTTAAGTTTTAAAAGAAAGTTATCAAACAGTCCATCAAAACATAGGTAAATATCTACCAGCTCATGGTATGGGGAAAGATCTTCTAAACATGAAAGGAAAAGAAACGTAAAACAAAAACACTGATAAATTTGACTCCAGATATGTATTCTAAAATCTCTGTATAAAAATATCACAAGCAAAATTTAAGACACAAATAAGAGTAGAAAATTATCTGGAGCTACTATAACACAGAGCTAATACCTTTCCACAGTGCGGTGGCTGCCTTGGTGTCAGACTATTTCAATTTGAATCCTGGCTCTGCCTTTTACTAGCTGTGTGACCTGCAGCAAGTTATCAAACTTCTCTGTTCCTATTTTCCTCATGTGTATGATGGGGATGATAAGGGTACTTACTTATTCATGAGCCCTAAAAACGCTCATGCCCTTTGACCTACTAATGTGACCTCTAGGAACCTAGTCCAAGGAACTTATTATATAAACAAATAAAAATGTGAAAAAAGGGGCTTCCCACGCACAATATTAACTAAATTTTTTCACTCCCCCAAGGAGCCTTCTAGAAGAGGCAAAGCCTGGGACCAGGCTGGGACTAGGGGTGATGTCAGTGAGGGATCTAGTGCCTCCTTGAATTGTACGCCCTGGGTGCTTGCTTACTGTACCCTAGTCGCTGCCTTGGAGCATGAGGCTAACATCTATCCCTAACAAAAAAAGTCTTACGACTTCAAGTTAGAAAAAGCATCGATAGAAGAGAGTTTTTAATTTCTTCAACTCTTGGTCCATGAAACAGGTCAGGCTTTGAAAGCATTCATTCAACAATTCGACAGGCCCTTGGGATTTCCCTGGTGGTCCAGTGGTTAAGGCTCCGTGCTTACACCGCAGGCGGCTTGGGTTCAATCCCTGGTTGGGGAACTAAGATCCGACATGCTGCGTGGTACGCCAAAAAATTAAAAACAAACAATAAAAAAAGCAATTTGACAGGCCCTGTATGATGTTCTAGGGACCCAGAGATTGGCAGGATGGGGAGGGGTGGGCGTGCACAGGGTAATTAACAATGTGTTCACAGGGCCATATATTTTTGTTAAATTTGCAAAAGTAAGATGTTCACATCACAGTTGGTTAAGCATTTTGGGGAATGGGCTAGGGGAAGCTGACTTGGGATAGATCAATTTTGAGTTTGGTGGGGGTATATTTATGGGGTTTGCAGTTACTTGCATGATTAGTTAAATTATCCCTAAGCACCTTGCTGTAGGAATGGCTTCCGGGACGCTTCTACCATCCACTAGGCTGACTCACCTGGGGTCATGACATAAAGGTCCAGAAGCCATATTGCTTGTGCACACATCCTATAGCAGCTGGTACCCAAAGCGGGCAGATGGTGGAAGACGAACAGGGCTTGAGTGTACCGAGTCAGAAGCTTAGTCTTTGGAAAAGTCTTTCAAATTTTAAATAGAGATTTAAAATGAGAGAGAGAGAGACAGAAAGAGGTTTTCTTAAATTTGACAACAACAGAAACAATTGGTAATTAGACGAATTACCCACTAAAAGTTGAGAAGCTGGGGGGGAAAAAAAGGTTTCTAAACGATCAACAATATAAAACAAATTTCAACCAAAAGTGATAGAGGAAAGAAAAATGATCTTCCAACTCTCTCCACAGAAAATCCTATAAAATTGTCATATGCAGAAGTGATTAAAGAATATGTCGGGCAGCTGTTTAGTGAAAATATTGTGCTATTTTTCTGGATTTTATGATGTCTCTGGTATTTGGCAGCCTTCCAAATTTGTGATTTCTGTGATTTATTTCCCCTAAGTAAATATTGACTTTTGTACCTAATTTTGAATTTGTGATTGGGGTTGCTTTTCTTAAGGAGGGTCACACAAATTCGGTAAGCTTCAGGGCCCCCAAATCTGGATGTGCTTCTGGTAGGAGATGAAAGATCGTAGAGATCTGTAGATGTATTCATGATTTGTGTAGGTACTCTACAAAACATTTTTAACAATAAAAAATGAGTTATGTGCTAAATTCCTACCTTGTCTCAGTTACCCACACCTGGGGAAAGGCCTGCTCGATGAGCCGACCAAGCAGATTGGGCCACATAGGACCTACGCCTGAAGACCCCGCACCAAGGAGGAAATCATTTCCACAGGGAGCAACAAATGGCCCATCATTCAGAGCATTGTTTTCCAATTACATACAGAAAGAATTTCACCACCACCTCCCACTTCCTCTTGCATATGGATTCAAAGCAAAAATATTTATTGAGCGTGCAAGACTCCAGGTCACCTTGGGATCAAGCCAGGCGAGAGGGTCCAGGAGAGTCAGCATAACTTTGTGGTAGGAATACAAGAGAGGAGGTGAAATCTGGAGAGCTCTGCTAAATTTTGGAAAACCAGGCGGGCAAAGGCCTAAGGGGAGGAGGTTCTCCCCTCAGCAAGGGTTAAGGCTTCCAGCCAGGAGGCAGAGGGAAGAGGGCCCAGGAAAACCAAGTTCAGTCTTCACTCTTCATCAGGCCCCGCTCATTAACAGCCCAGCGGATCTGTAGGGATTGCGGGAACGTGGGCAATTTGGCCTCAGAGTTGAAGGGCAGGGAGCATGGCAGGCCTGGAAGAGTGGTGTGGTAACCAAGACAGTCCCTGGAAGGGGGGTGGAGCCTGGACTATCCCCGGCTACCTGTGCCCCAGCTCATCCCAGACTGACCCTTTACAGGAAGCCTGCAGCACGACATCCCTCCAGATAGCACAGGCTTTGGCGGCAGACGGGCCTGAGCCTCAGCCTAACCCCTCCAGCCTTGTGACCCAGGACAAATGATTTCATCTCTCTATGCTTGAGTTTTTTCATCTCTACACAGGGGCTGATGATTCCCACCTCAGAGGGTTCTTACAAGGAGGTTTTTAACTAATACTAGCTGTAACTAACATTTACTCCATGGATACTTCGTGCTTATTGCATCTAATCAACCAGAACAACCCTCTTAGGAAGTTTTCCTCACTTCCCCATTTTACAGATGAGAAAACTCAGGCACAGAGAGGTTGAGTAATTTGCTCAAGAACACACAGCTACTAAGTAGCAGAGCCAGGGTTTGCGATGCAAGCAGTTCAACCCCAGAGTCTGTATGCCAAATCACTCTCCCTCCTGCCTCTCACTACCAATACTTGCAACTGGCTTTTCAACAACAGAAAAAACATGGAAGGCTAAATTATAGCCACCAAAAAGAATGTAAATGCTATCAACCTTCCTGGTGGGGATGTAAAATGGTACCCCATCTATGGAGAGAAATGTGGCAATATTTAGCAAAAATATGTGTATGTTTACCTTCTGACCCGACAATACCAGTCCTAGGAATCTATCCCATGGATACTGGCAAAAATATGAAAATGCATATACACAAAGCTATTTGATGCAGAACAATTTGTAAAAGCAAAGACTGGTATCGGCCCAAATGTTCCTCGATAGGGGATTGTGGTGCATCCACATAACGGAGTTACCCAGCTGGTAAACAAATGAGAAGATATTATAAAGTGATTTCCAGGATCTATTTTTAAGTGGGGAAAAAAAAAGCAAGGTGTAGAAAAATGTGCATATCATGCTATCTTTTTTCCAAGAAAGGAGGGATGCCAAGATATATGTATACGGAGAATTCCTTGGTGGTCCGGTGGCTAGGACTCGGCGCCACTGCTGAGGGCCTGGGTTCAATCCCTGGTCGGGGAACTAAGATCCACAAGCCACCCTGTGCGGCCAAAAAAAGATATATGAATATTCTCAGGTTAAAACATTAAAAAACGGAAGGATGAGCCCTAAGAAATTTTGAAATGGTTGCCTCTAAGGTGAGGAGGAAACAGGATGAAAGGGGCAGGGATAGAATCTAGATTTATTTGAATATACCTTGGCTTACAGATTTGACTTCAGAATCATGTAACCATATTACGTAATCATAAAAGAACATGAATAACACACTATAAAACAGAAATTCCCGAACTGAAAGCAAAATGAAATAGATGAATCTAATTGTGTGTGTAGCTGGTGGCAGAGAGAAACTATTCCCAATGACTTTCAAACACAGTGATCTGATAGTATATCCCTAGTGAGATTTGCTTTAAGTATAAGAACTACAAAAAAATGTGTAAATTATTTACAGTAATCATGTTGTGGCGGCAGCATTAGTATTGTTATTCTGAGACAGTTTTGTTTGTATGATGAGATAAACTGAATAAGTAATTGTGTGATATTTTAATTCTATTATCCCCCGTGGCCTTGAATACTGGGATTCTTAGTGTAGGAATAGAGATGTGGATGTAAGATAGAAGATGTTACATAAATGCCCTGTAGTCCTGAATTTGAATTGGAAGTATCAGTATGAACTCATGATATATTTTACTTTAAATAATACACTTCCTAGCTCTTCTGCTGAAAAGCTCTAGAAACAATGATGAACCCAGTAGCAATGAGCAACCTTAAAATGCAGACTGTAGTCCTGAAATATCATTTATCCCTAAAAGAAACAGGGCTTCTTGGAGAAATGGCTGATTCTAGGTCTGTAGCAGGAAATATACAAGATGAGCCTGGAGCACCCTGTCTTACCGGACAACAAGGAAACAATCAAAGGCTCTCGGGGTCAGGGCAAAAGAACTCAGGGAGCCAACTTGAAGAGGCTTCCATTGGCCAAAGATGGGACAATTTGAATATCAAAAAAATAATGACCGTCATGGATTGGCAAATTTATGGTTACCAAAGGGGAAAGGTGGGTGGGGGGAAGGATAAATTAGGAGTTTGGAATTAACATACACGCATTACTATATATAAAATAGATAACCAACAAGGACCTACTGTAGATTCTTGTATAGCACAGGGAACTCTACTCAATATTCTGTAATAACCTACATGGGAAAAGAATCTGAAAAAAAATGGATATATGTATATGTACAATTGAATCACTTTGCTGTACACCTGAAACCAACACAACATTGTAAATCAACTATACTCCAATATAAAATAAAAATTAAAAAAATAATAACTGCCAATGGATTGAACACATCAAACATATTTAAACCCATGATTTCATTATAAAAACATCTACTTCGTCACTTTAGTGCAATGAAAGAGAGCCAACTTATTCTTTTGGAAATTAATAATTAAAGGGAAAGAATCAGGTATTAATCCTGCATTTCTCTATGGACTAAACCACTGGGCAACCAAATAGTAGATGAGGGAAATTTCTCTTGTACTGGAGCTCTATGTAAGCTAGATAACCAACAAGGACCTACTGTATAGCACAGGGAACTCTCCCCAATATCCTGTGATAACTTATATGAAAAGAATCTAAAAAAGAATATATGTTTATGTACAATTGAATCACTTTGCTGTACACATGAAACTAACACAACATTGTAAATTGACAATACGCCAATAAAATTTTTTTAAAAAAGAAGTACTGTAGCTAATAAATGAAGAAGTAATTAGAGTTAGAGTATCACCATTGCACAATCGGTAATGAAGTAATGGATCTAGGCATTGAACAATAATGATTGCTAGCATCACCAAAAAAAAGGAGGCACCTAGACAGGATGTAGGGTGACCAACATCATCTATGACGCATGATTCTTGCTGGCCCCAAGTTAAATTTGCATCAGATGAAGCCTCGAGATACAACAACCAATTCACAAGAAACACTAAGGACAGAGGAACATCTTAAGGTAAGCCATGGAGATTCAATCAGCCAAATCCAGACTGTGAGACTCTATAGGAAAACTTCTTCAGCAAATAAATTATGAGGGGGAAAAAAAAGATGGAGAGGGTTCCTACAATTTTAAAAAGTTCTGAAAGACATATTAACCTTAACCAATTGTAATATATGGGCTTTATTTGTATCCTGATTCAAACAAACTGTAGTGTGTGTGTGTGTTTGTGTGTGTGTGTGTGTGTGTGCGCACGCACGTGCACACACATGTGTATAATTGGAAATTTGAACACTGATTACTGCACTATTTATATTTGATAATGGTATTTTGGTTGTGTTATAAAAATATTTCATGTCTTTTAGAGATACATACTGAAATATTTATGGATTACCTGATTTATGAAGTCTGGGATTTGCTTTAAAATAATACAGGAGATATGAAGTAGATGGGGCCAGAGATGCAACAAAACTGGCCCTGAGTTGATAATTATTGAAGTTGGGTAATAGGTATATGGTGGTTTATCAAACTATTCTATTTTGTATATTTTTAATTTTCCATATTTTTAAGCTCAAGGTCAAGCTGTTGGAAGTCTAGTGGTAGAGAGAGGAGGGAAGGTGGAGGCCCTCTCAGGACTGAACCCTCCTGTAAGCAAGGGAGCTGCCATCATTGGGAAAATCTGCCTCCTGGGACCTCCTTCTATTTGGTGCTCAGGGGCACGTGACCCCTGCCTGGCTAGACCTTCAATGCCCTTCCGCCACTCTGACTCCCATCTCCAGTGATCTAAAGCTTCTCAGCAGAAGCCCTTATTCCTGAAACAAGGAAGATAAACTTTCTAAAAGAGCCTCTCCACTCAGAAGACTAATCTGAAACACAGCTTAGTGGTGCTGGGAGTTTTTAATTATTGTGGCTGTCAGTTGATGTAAATATTTTAATGAATGGTTTTATTATGCTTCTGTCTTGAGGCCTTAGGCACAAAGTCCACTTCTAAAAATCAGATGTTCTTGCAACCATATTTCTTTAGCGTTTTAATAGTTTGCAGAGAACATGCCAATCGTGGTCATTTGTTATAGTTCATACTGAGAGATGACAGCAGGGGTAGTTTTGTGGAAAGAACCTTGAACCAGATCTCAGAAGTCCTCAGTTTAAAGTCCTGGATATCAGTGTTGTGACTTACTGGCTGATGAGCTGGGGCAAGCATCTTAACCAATGTGAGGCTCTTTCGTCATCTGTAACATGGAGATGAGAAGCCTGGCTGAAACTGGTGTTTGGAGAATCTAACTGAATAATATGTGAGCAACACACACCCATATACCACACACCACATAACCACACAGACAAAGGTGATGCCGAAATTTGGCCTCTGTACACGAGTACCAAATTGAATCTCAGAGACAGAGTTTTGGGTGAAGTAGAAAAGAATAGCTTTATTGCTTTGCCAGGCAAAGGGGACCACAGCAGGCTAATGCCCTCAAAACTGTGTGTCCCAACCCAGGGGGCGTTGTGAGGAGTTTTATAGTCAAGGGGCAGGGTGTGTGCAGGACCCATATTCTTTTCAATCTAGAGATCTTCTGGTGTCAGGTGGTCTCTTGATCTGTGGTTCTCGAGGTTATTGAACTGTGACCTTCTCTCTGGAACATCTTCCATTTGTTGGGGGTTTTAGTTCTTTAAAGAGCTCAAAGATATTGTTATGTGTATCCCTTGAGGGGGAACCAGGACCCTGCCCCAAGGCTGCACTATCGTTTCTGGACTGCTCCTCCCCTGTCTCTGCACCCCCTCCCTTCCCTGATTAGCAACTACTTGAACCTGCCCTTTGGAACTCAGGGAACACAGAAAGGCTTTTGTGCCCAGGAGCCCCACAGGGTCCTGCTCAGTTTCACAGGGGCTGCCATGAAGGACCCCCAGTACATACTTACTACACTAGAATGAACTGGAATGCTCTCCTGGCTCTTTCCCCATCCAAACTGCATTAAGCCTCCAGTTCCAGGGCTCTCTGAAGGCTGCTGCATCCCACCGTCCAGACAGATCCCACAAGCCAGCACACAGCCCCTTCCTCGCACCCATGGGCATCTACAGTGACATCTGACAGCGGGCTCTTTCATCTTGGATGGTGATTTGGAATTACCCAGATTTCCAATCCACTTCGTTTTACTGACTTGAAACTTCTCCTTTTATTACAATTTGACTTTGGTATGAATCATAGATATGAGGTTCTTCTCTTCATTTTTAGAGAGATTGGTTATTACACCAGGAATGCTGCTACTTTCGAGGGTTCTTACTCTTGTTCCAGAAAGGAAAGGTGTCTAGGAAACAAGACCTGTACACGAGTCACAGCCATAGTCATGAGCAGATGGGATTGTAAGTAAAATTGGACTGGGCCCAGCTTGGGCAAACAACTGGCACAAGAAGTGCCAAAGTGTGGGACTTCCCTGGTGGCGCAGTGGTTGAGAATCCGCCTGCCAGTGCAGGGGACACGGGTTCGAGCCCTGGTCTGGGAAGATCCCACATGCCGCGGAGCAACTAGGCCCGTGTGCCACAACTACTGAGCCTGCGCTCTAGAGCCCGCGAGCCACAACTACTGAAGCCCGCGTGTCTAGAGCCCGTGCTCCGCAACAAGAGAAGCCACCGCAATGAGAAGCCTGCACACCACAACGAAGAGTAGCCCCCGCTCGCCGCAACTAGAGAAAGCCCACGTGCAGCAATGAAGACCCAACGCAGCCAAAAATAAATAAATAAATAAATTTATTAAAAAAAAAAAAAGACGTGCCAAAGTGTGGCAGAAGTCCTATAACTGGTAGAACCGGGCAAGTTCAAGGAAGTTGGAAGCAACAGGTCCAACAGAGTCTAAGGTTTCTGTTTACCCTTTGAGAGAGGAGTGGGCGAAGACATCCAGATATCCTGGCTAGCTTTTTGTAAGTTGCTTAGACTAAGTATGTGTTTTGACTACTGCCTCTGAACTTCACCCTAGTCACTTTCAAAGCTGATGTTGACCACCTCTGGCCTGGCTTAGAGCTCCAAGACACCTCAAAAATATAATGACGCAGAAAGGCATGAAACAAAGGGCAAAGATATACCTACAAATGCAAAGTAAACAGGATTGGCGCTATTACTATCAAAGTGAGTTCAATGCGGCAGAATTAAGCAGAAGAGAGATTTTAAATAAATAAAATATATGATCCACCAAAAAGTAATAATAGTTATGCCCCTAAACACACCAAACAATCCAGCATCAAAATTCATAAAGCAAAAATTCTAGAATGGGTGGAGATGAAGCCAGAGAGGTAGACTGGACCCACATGGTAGAGAGCTCTGAATACTTCTGAAGGAATCTGTATCCTGTAGCGGACGGGAAAGCAAACAGCCTCTCTGCTCCTTGGCTACACTTTGTATGTTCCTGTTTGTGTCAAGCTGTATCTGTAACCAAGTTGCGCCTTACCTCCAGTATCAGCTACAGAGGACACCCAGCACCCGCTACTCTAGAATGAATGGGAATGATCTCCACAACCCTTTTCTCCACCCAAACTATGCTCATTCTGGAAGACACAGATCAGGGCCCACCTCCTGGATGAAGTCTTCTTCCCACCCCAAGTCCTCCATGGCCGCTTCGTCCCACCTCTGAGATGAACAGTAGAACTCTCTGGGAAATGAATCACACTCTACCTTGTGACTTATCTTCTTTTGTATTATCTATTTGAACTGGTTCTTGAAGCTTGCCTTGTCATTTCACGATTTTTCACAAGTTCATGTTCACCTCCCCAATTTGGCTATACACCTCAGAGGTCTGACCCGCTCTGCTATTTCTATGCACAGAGGAGTGTCACGCAGAGTGCTTTTGGAGGGAGAGGACTCTGGGGCAGTGAGTGGATGGGCCTGAGAGTCAAGAGACTTCCTCTGATAGGAACCTGCTATAATCATCCAGGACAGTAGTAAGGAGATGGTATTTGCTTGTGCTATAAGAGGCATGGGAAGGGATTCAATGGGAGTGAACTTTCAGGAAACATCAGCAGGGCTGAATGGGCTAAGAAGAATAAGACTCAAGGATATCTCCCACTGAGCTGGTCACGATCTCCAAGGTTCCAAGCATGATGCTGACACCCGTGACCCAGATCAGCTAAGCCCTTCACACCAAGAAGGCACATATGTGAGACTTAGACTCTGAGCCATTTTCTTAGTTGGTTGAGGGCCAAATGATCCAGTGGCTCTGATGGAACTAGGTATGGCACAAAGACAAAGGAAGAGGAGCCCACCAGAGGCCACCCTCCGCCAAACCTTCTGCCTGCGGTCCTGACACTTCCAGCTCCCCACCCTGCAGATCACCCAAGCCCTTTGCAAACCAGAAGGTAAAGATGCCAGTTGGGCGGGGGAGGGGGGCGGTGCACAGGACACCCTTGGGCTTCCAATACCAGAGATAAGATGTAAGCCGACCCTGGCTGGAGGCCACCAGCTCGAGATGCTAGACCAAAGGGGCTCCCCAGAAAGCACAACTTCCCCCACTCCCCCACGTGTCCCTAGCAACAGGCACACGGGTCACCGACACAACCCCCACCCTGCAGTGCCTATGAGAGCTGGCCTGGGTGCCCCCAGGCAAAAGGAATGGTTCCTCCCAGACCATTGGTTCGGACGTCTCTGGGAAAGGCAGCAATGAAAGACGGAAACACACAGGGACCTGGGAGCCAGAGAAAGCTGAGAGAGTAGCTTTGTGACCTTGCGCAAATCATTTCCCATCTCTGGGCTCGAGTATCCCTCTCTGTAAAATGGCAATAAAATGGTAATAATACTCACCCAACAGGTTGTTGCCAGGGCGCCCAGCACAAGGAGGCACTCAAAAAGTAAAAATAATTATTGCTGTCCCTCTGCATCGTGGTAAAGCCAGTCAAGATAAAGTCTAGAAAGAGAGGCAATCTGTGAGTCTCTGGAGGACTGAAACGGGATTGCGGGGAGTCTTCCCCTCCCCCAACACACCGGCAAACACATCCGCGCATGCTCACACCGGCCGCCCAAGGGCTGGCCTGAGGCCTGAGCAAAACCCCGCCCGACTGTGCCTCTTGCACTGGTGAAGCTCCTAATTGCGGAAAACATCCCCACAGGAGACCCAGCCGAGGTTAACTCCCCTTCCTGCCGGCGGGGCCTGGAGCTTGCATCTTATTTGCATACTGATTCACATCAGTTGGAGAAGTGTGGGATTTTGAACCTTGTGGGTGTGCCAGGGTATCCCTTGCCAGGTAGAAAAAATTTCAACGTGCAGCCGAATTTCAATCTTCCAGCCAATTCGATCTGCTTCCTCCCTGGAGCTACAACCAGAGAAGTGGCTTGAACTCTGCTTGGAGCTTGCTAGCACCACAGGAAATTCTCTTGCAGAGATTCAAAGAGTCAGTGACCCAAGCACTTTCCAGTGCTTTCCGGATTCTAAGGCACTTTCGCAACTATTATCACACTTAGTCTTCTGAATAACCCTGTGAGGTAGGTATGAATAAACCCATTTTACAGAGCAGGAGACTGGGCTTAGACACGTAAAGTGCTTCGTCTGAGCTTGCGCGCTGTCTCTCTCTCTCTCTCTCTCTCTCTCACACACGCACACGCACACGCATACAACCCTAGTGGTTTCCAAGCTCAAATTCAAACACAAGTCTGGACTCCACACTCCTACCCCACTCCACTACCCCTTTTTACTTCCTTCTTTCTTCTTTACTACCCAGCCAACAGTCTCCATCATCCCCTAAGGAGTTTCATGGCCAGACTGCAGCCAAGCCCTCAGGTCAGAGAGATGAAGATTCCTGCAAGTAGTGACCGGCAGCTTCTGTTTTTAACAGTTTAATTTCAAAGGAAATGGACCTCACTTAACTAAATTTCCTTTTCTATTTTTTTCTAGCTATTAAAGAACTTGCATATCTAATAAATATTTAATAGGAATTCCCCTCCAGCTGAATTCAGGCCTCTCAGCATCTCATTACCATGTCTTAGAATAGTATCCTCATTGTCACTTGCTTAATTATGCTAAGAAAGAGTTGAATTGTGTAGCTGTTGGGATCAGAAAGCGATTAAATTCACTTGGCAAGACATTGGATATCTCATTATTATCCTCATTTAGCACTTCTAATGGAGTTATTTTTTTCCCCAATACTGACTTGGGAAAGGCTTGCTTGGTGGAGCTAAGTATTTCCTTAAGCCTTGCACAACTTTGCAGTGTGCCAGAAAAGATCAGAAGTTACTTCACACATCATTTGAACTCCCAAGAACACCAGCCGCCCAACGAGCAACAACACAGGAGCCTGGAGAAAGGGGTGGGGCAGGTGGGCTTTTCAGATCAGCCAGTGCCCTCTGATGTTTGAATTCCTTCTGCAACATCATCCTGGAAGGCTAGTCCAGGCCCTGCTTGGACTCCTCCAATGTCAGGAAACTGACTTCTCCCTAAGGCAGCCTGTTAGCTCTTTGGACCCCTCAGTAAGTCCTTTGTTGCTTACAGTTACTGGTCCTCTCCCTGCCCTCTAGATCTTCCCTGCTTTTTTGGATAACAGAGAACTCTTACCTCTCTCTTAGAAGATCCTTTGGCAAGTTGGAGATTCTGAAACTCAGCAGGACCCTGTGGGGTCCTCCTGGATGCAAAAGCCTTTATGTGTCCCCCGTTTCTGGCGTGTAGGAAAAAGGCTTCAGCCTCCTAGACCTTCCCTGAGTTCCAAAGGGCAGATTCCAACAGTTGCTAATCAGGGAAGGGAGGGGATGCAGAAACAAATGGGGAGAAGTCAAGAAGCAATAGTGCAGCGACTAAAACAGGGCCCTGGTTCCTCCGCAAGGGTTATATCAATACGTAACAATACCTTTGAGTTCTTCTGCAGGAACTAAGGCCCCCAGCCAGGTGGAGGATGGTAACTTCCAGCTGAGCACAAGGTTTCTGGAGCCCCGCCCTGTTACCTCACCACCAGCAGTCAAGTTTGCCAGGCTTTCCGCTCTGGGCCCAGTACCTACTCTCATGGGCAGGCACTAGAGAAGAAAAGAAGGGAGGGAGGGAAGGAGGGAGGGAGGAGAAATTGTTGTTGAACACAGAGACACTGATGCTAGTGACAGAAGCATCGTGTGAGTAACGACAGGAGCAGCAGCTAGGATTTATTGAACGTGGACTCTGCACCCATTCTGTGCTAGGAGCGGCCCATGGATTACTTAGTCCTCACGACCCCATTCTACAGAGGAAGCAACGGAGGCACAGAGAGGTTAAGTAACTTCTCCAACGTCACACATTAAGTAGCAGATGGAGGATGTAAAGCCATAGAATAAATACACTGTTATTCGGGCCTCTGAGTATGGAAACAAGATTTGGATTCAATCCCCCGAGAGTCCTCTGACCAGTCAAGAAAGAGCACAGCATTTCCCTCCTGAACCCTCTCTGTGCTCGTTCCCATCTGAGCACCTCTTTCTCGTCTTAGGTCCGTGACCCCTCCTCGTGCTGGTGCTTCTGAATGTGCTGACCACTGAACCCAGAGATGCTGCTCGTCTATTGCTCACCCCAGCGGCCCCTCACTGAGCTGCCGCCCTGCCCTGCCCCTCCCCCAGACCGCCTCTCAGCTCCTTCTGAAACAGGAGGGAAGGGGGCAGGGCACAACCTTTAAAAGAAGGACATAGACGTAGGGCATGACAAAACTGGGTAGAACCCACTAGGTCCAAGATGGGTGGAAGATTTGACTTCCAGGGGACCTTGAGCCTCATTACACTCTCATTGTAATACATTAGCTGCTAAATGACACACCCACCAGCGCCCGTGATTGTTCTGAGGCCGACCATAATAGGTCAAAAAGTGAGTGGTGGCCCAATTCCTGGAAATCCCCACCCCTTCCCTGAAATAATTGGAATAGTACTTCCACTCATTAGCCTATGAAATTACCCAGCCCATAAAAACTAACCACACCATACTTCGGTGCCTCTAACGTTCTGAGATGGCGCACGGATCTATGGAGTGTGTTTCTCTCTAAATAAATCCACTTCTTCCCTATCACTTTGTCTCTCACTGAATTCTTTCTGCCATGAGACATCAAGAACCTGAGCTTCATTAAGTCCCGAGAGCAGGTGTGTGATCTCAGTTAAAAGACCGTGGGTTCAAGTCCCAGCCTGAGATACACGGTTTCACTTCCAGGCTCTTGCACCCTGGCACATGTGCCTGCAGGACCAGGGTTTGACCAAAGAGAACTGGCTCCTGGAAGAGTGATGTAAAAGGAGGTCCCAACTCCCCCCAGCATCCCTGGGCCTTATTCTTTGGAAAAACTTGCTTCTTCTCCACACGAATGAAATAGACACAAGAGTGGCAAGTACACCTTCACAAGCCTGAGCGAACCGGATTTTATTCCCGTCTCTTCCGTGGGAGACCCCATCTAAGAGAAGGCGCACATCCCAGGGAGGAGGGATGGGTGGCCAGGAGGCCGAGTTAAAAAGCGTGTAACCCTCTGATTTCCAAAGGGAGGCTACTTTTTAGATAAGGAGGATCACCTTGACAACTGAAATAGGCAGCCCCAGTTCTGCCACCAAGTTGGAGCAAGCTGACCTCTGTGGGCCCTTCCAGCTTTAAGATAGGATGGGTTCAAGCCCATTTATTAGGTGCTTTGTCTTCCAAGAACATCCTTGAGTCCCTGTGGAGAAGGGGTGAGCCGGGTTCCAGGGAAGAGTGATGGAAGAGGTAGAGGCAGCCTTCGGGATGCAACACTTCAGCCTTCCTGAAACCTCCTTTATACCCTGTTGCTGGCTGTTTGCAAGCCCAGTCCCAAGTCCTGGGAGGCACTGACACCATGCCGCAGGCCAGAGGGAGGGAGGCCTCACCTCAACCACAGGCTGCTTTCTGGCAACTTCCAGGATGGCTGTGACCCAGTCATTGGCCAGCCACCTGGGCTCTGAGACTAGAGCTCCTTTAGTTGTCCTCTGCCCAGACCTGGGAGGAGACAGAACTTTCCAAAAACATACAGAGCCATTGTTAGTATTCGCCACTCAGGGTTATTGCCTGTCCTCAAACAGAGTATGAAAGGTGGCGTGGTGATGTTTGAAAAGAAAAGGTGTGACTCAGAGGAACACAGAGAGTGACTTCCCTGGTGATCCAGTGTTACGACTCTGCCCTTCCAATGCAGGGGGCACAGGGGTTTTTTAAAAAATTAATTTATTTTATTTTATTTATTTTTGGCTGCATTGGGTCTTCGTTGCTGCGCCTGGGCTTTCTCTAGTTGCGGCGAGCAGGGGTTCCTCTTGGTTGTGGAGCACGGGCTCTAGGCGCGCGGGCTTCAGTAGTTGTGGCACACGGGCTCAGTAGTTGTGGCTTGCAGGCTCCAGAGTGCAGGCTCAGTAGTTGTGGCGCATGGGTTTCGTTGCTCTGCGGCATGTGGGATCTTCCCAGACTAGGGCTCGAACCCGTGTCCCCTGCATTGGCAGGCAGATTCTTAACCATTGCACCACCAGGGAGTCCCAGGGGTGTGGGTTTGATCCTGGTTGGGAAACTAAGATTCCACATGCCACGCCACGTGCACAGCCAAAATATATATATATATATATATATATATATTTAAATATATATATATATATATATACAAAAGGAACACAGAGAGTGTCACTGGGATTGACCTGCCAGCTGACAGACCAAAGGCCAAACAAGCTGGCACTCACTTGAGTGAATATACGGGGCCTGGTCCACATCTCTAAGCTTATATGCTGATATTATCATGATCTCAGGGTTGATTGGATCGGGCGTGCTCACCCACACCCTGAAAGCTGTCAAGATCCTAGGGAAGGAAATGAACAGACTCCTACTGGATGACACTAAGAACTAAAAGTGCCAAGGAGCCTAGACCGTCTCATCCATGGGTCCCGGGGAAGCCAACTTGTCATGAGAAAGTCACTTGAGGAACATGGAGGCACAGCTGTGGGTCCTTGGTATGTGTGCCATCTCTCAGGGGCTGGAGGCCTCCCTGCGAACGCGGGGAAATTGAACCAGGCATTCTTGGATGTCCCATTCAGCCCTTCAAATGCAAAAGCTAACCATAAGTCGCTCTCAGGTTTACAAACCACATCACAAGAGGGCCCTCTCTCTTCCTCTAAACTTGGACCTTCTTTCCAACGCAGCCATCGCCGCTTGGCGGCCAAGGCTTTGCAAGCAGGCTCCATTCAACAGTGTCTGCTTTCTGTCCCCAGCTCTTCCTCCTAGGCCTCCCCATCTTCCGTGTAGTAACACCAACATACAAACAGCCCTCAGTACTAAAGTCACTCTGAGAACTGCCTTAGACACTGCTGCTGCTTTCGAGAAAATGGAACATGTTATGAGATGTTCCTACCTGAACAGTCTTGTTATCCAATGGCCCAGACCTCTTCAAACAGCACAAGTGATAAGCACAGAGTTCTAATAGATCCTAACGTTGAACACAGTGACTTCGTTTACAAGACCCTTTCCCACAGTCTCACCCATCCGAACCTTGCGCTAATAGAGGACTGCAGGGTGGCAGCCTGGAGCTGGGAGAGCACAGCACAGGGAGTCAGAGGCATGCACTTCAGAGCTCACGCTGGCCTTGATGAGGTGGATGACCTTGGACCAATCCTTTCACCTCTCTGAACCTCAGTGTCTCTATCTGCAACAGGCTGAGAACAGACTTGGTGTGAAAAACGCAAGAGAACAAGGAAGGAATTTAACTGACAGACAGTGAAGAAGGTGCTCACGATGTACCAGACACCGTCCCAGACCTTTTACAGGTATGACCTCATTGACTCTGCATTACAATCCTTTGAGGTTGATATATTGTTATTCCCTTGTTACAGAAGAGGAACCTAAGGCACAGAGAGGTGAAGTAAATCGCCCAAGGTCACCCAGTTGGTGAGCAGTGGAGCTGGGATTTGAACTCAGCTCATAGGTCCAGAACCCACGATGCTATGCTGAGGAACAGAGGCTGTTTGCACTCTCCGTGGTTTACAGATTGCTCATAGCTTTGGACTCCACCTCCAGTCTTCCTTTCACCTGGAAGAATCTGAGCACCCTCAAGGCCTCACTCAGACCAGAGATTAGTACTCCAGGAGACTGGGTGAAACGCCTGTGATGTCTCACAAGAGACTGGCTTCTGAGGTCCAGGGCACTGATTTTACTTGCAGCCGTAGCATTTATCATGGATTTTGAATCAACAGCAACTCCAGCAACTGGAAACTTGGGCCAATATTCGTGGAGATGACATTTGGCTGAGGCCGGTCTTCTTCCAGGAGGCCGGTGCAGGCCCCCATCAGGCACGAGCCTTTTCCTCCTCCGAATGGGAGGTCACAATTCGAAGGTGTCACTTGGCTTTCGGATAATAAATGTCTGTCTTGGGAGATTAACAGACTTCATTTCCCTTTCTCTCGTTTTATGCGGCCTGCTTGGATCACATGTAGTTTTAATAGCAAGAAAAGGAGTGGGAAACACCTTTTGAAAGCAATACAGAGCTCTGTCGGGCCTCTGCAAGACACTTTCCAGAATCTTCTCCTCCTCCACCTCCCCCTTCGGAGAACAGGACTATAAAAGGCAGAGTGCCTCCTGTCAGAATCTGCAGCCTGGCAGGTAATTCTCCTGAGCACACACCAAGTAACCAGCTCAGAGCACGTGCCTGCCCCCGAAGCTTTAGAATATATTTCACAGCCTTCTCAGAATCCTCATATCTAAATACATTCAGGTGATAAAACAACTGCTATAAAACTACAATGACATAGTTAAACAAAAATGCCTGATGATTTTATTCTTCTTTTATCCTTCATCTCTGGGAAGGAAAAACACCGTGCAGACACTTGAACGAGAGAGCCCTGCCTTGAGAGCAAACGATTTTAATTCACAATGTCTTCATCACGAAGGTTGTCTTTCTAAGATCACTCTGGCCAGGACAGGAAAACCTGCAACATAAAAAATAACTCCCATGTCAGGTTGTTTTTCAAGTCTGAAAGGAATCCACACGTAATCAGAAATGTTCTGTGATAAAGGGCAGGGAAACTGCTGGGAAAGGAGGAAATGATTACAAACAGCCCCATCAGGCACTCTTTAAGAAGAGGCAGGACAGGCTCCTTGATGACATTCAATCAGGGAAATAATGGATGGAAGAAAATCAGTATTCATTGAGTTTCTACAGATCTGAGGGCACAATGCTAGATGCTTTCCTACGCACTGCCTACTTTAAGCTGCAGAAAACTCCTGTGAAAGAAGTATTATCCCCATTCACTCAACAGATGAGGAAACCAAGGCTCAGAGAAGAAGTGGCTTCCGGATGGCCACGTGACCAGGGAGTGGCAGAGCTGGGTTCAAACATCATGACGCCTCTGCTCTTTCTGAGGAGACTATTGGAAATACAGCTTATCCTTTTGACTTGCAGGACACCTAGGGTTTCATGGGGTCTGAGTCCCACTGGCACAGAACTGCCTATTTATCTAACACCTTCACTTAATGATCAAGAAGACGCTTGCCTGGGTCCCCTGTGCTCTGATGCAGTGCCTATTCTTGGTAAGTATCCTTGGAGTTTCAGCTATTCAGTTACATGCTTCATTGTTTTGGTATTTTCCAGAAGCCATAGAATAGATCCTTGGCCACATGCATTGCTCAGGAATCTTCTGCTTGCAATTGACAGTCCTGCCCCAACCAACCCAAGGGTCATTAGGGAAACACTCTTACAAGAAGACCTTGCCATGAAAAAGTAGCATGAGTCCTACTCTTCAGCTATTTTATTCAATTTCAGTCCATTTTTCCGTAACCACAGAGACCATATATGGCCCCACTGTATACGGCCTCCACTTCTTTTCCTGTCACTAGCAACAGAATAGGTGTCCATGTTTGTCTTACCTGCAATGAAGCTCCGAAATCAACTTAATTCTCATTGCCATCTCATCTCAAGTTCTTAGAACTTTCTATTCCTTCCCTCATTATCAGAAATGGCAAACCAGTGGTCCACTGGCTGACTCTGGTCTGTGGACATGCCTTGTGTGGTGTGCGGTGTTTTGAAAAATCCGAATTCCTTGCCAGCACTTAGAACTTAGGAGATTTTTAGGCGAATATGCAAGTGTCCAGCTTCTTATGAAAACTTGGGAGACCTGGCCACACTTGGCCTGCAGCCCCTCCTGGCAACAGCGGCCAGAGCCGAGTCACTTTTGCTGTGTAACAAGGTCACATATTTGTCTTCCACCTTAAAACATTTTGGGGAGGGCCAGTTAGGTATAAGTTATAAACATAATTCTTTAAAAAGAAATGACTGCAAAACCTTTGATGGCTTCACAATACCTCTGGGATAAAGTCCAAAGTCTCAGCATAACATTCCAGACCCTTCATGATCTAACTCCAAATACACATGCAGAGCGCCGCCCACCACACCTACCAAGTGTGCCCTGCAGCAGCGCACCCGGCCACTCCTCGTTCCCCAGGCACACATCACTGTGGTTTCCTCCCTCTGTCTCAGCGCATGCTCCCCCTGCCTATATAATGCCCTGCGCCTGGCCAGCCGACCCCTATGACCCTTGTACAGCCCTGATGGCGATGCCACCTCCCCTCCACCGCCTTTCTGAAACTGAGCGAGGCCCTGTGGGGCTCCCTGTCCCCCGTTTCTTGTAGGCAAGACTCCAGCCTCCATGACCTTCCCTGAGTTCCAAAGGGCGGACTTGAACAGCTGCTCATCGAGGGAGGAGCAGCCAAGAAACCAAGAGGCAAGATTAAAGGGACCGGAGAAGCTCATCAAGATTAGGAGACTGGCCACCAGAGGAGAGATGAAGGGAGTGCAGGCCCTGGGCACACCGAGATCCTTATCAGCGACCCCACCCTTGAGCCATTGCTATAAAACTCTTCATCAAATCCCCCCCCCGGGTTGGGACACATAGTTTCTCGAGGCAGGAGCCCTCTGTGGCCCCCTTTGCCTGGCAAAGCAATAAAGCTATCCTTTTCTACTTCACCCAAAACTCTGTCACTGAGATTTGATTTGGCACCGGGTCACAGAGAAACTGAGCTTTCGGCATCACTTCCAGTCCGATGCCGGCCCAGGGCCACCTGACCTGTACAGCGCCTTAGTGAAAATTTTTAAAATGTGCCTTTTCCTCAAGACATGTTTTTGATGACTACAGTATGGATGGTTTCTACTTAAATTCAGCACCCTTGTGCAGTTCACGACCTGCACAGCCGTACTTTGCAGTCTGCTCCTGCCAGAGCAGAATCAGCCACTCTCCCATGTTCCCACACTGGTGCTTCACACCTCTGCCACAGAGGGCCTGTGTCTGTCATCCCCACAGACAGGTCACACATTCTCAGGGGACGGGAAGCACATCTCGAGGATTTCAGTACTCCCAGAACACACGGAAGGTAGTCCATAACGGGCGTTGAATCAGTTTCTCAGCTATTGATTTATGAATACTTGGCAGCTAGATGGAGTCGGTGGAAAATAGCGAGGTCAGACCGACAGTCCAAAGGCGGTACTAGAGGGGAGTTCAGCAGACGCCAGCTCCCAGGCAAAGGGGCCCACCTGGTTTAGGATTGTCGGGAACGATATTCGATTGGAGATCTACAACGCGATGAAAAGAAAAAATCAAGAAGACTGAACTAAAATGTGCTGTGTTACTCCACTCTCAAAAGGGATTTTTCTTCTCATTTTCCTGACTCCTAACAATAAAATCACTTCAGCCTGACAACCCTCTTACTTAAATAAAAACATGATTAAACGAGATGGCATTTGGTGAGCTGTAAACCAAGCAAGTATTTGACATAACACGGAGAGGAGGGGAAGAGGAAGGAGGCGAGGGAAGCCTGCTTCCGGGGAAACACGCAGGCCCATTTTACGGCAGCCACGCCTCCAAGTAGGTCCTGCTGGCTGGTCAAAGGGATGAATGAAGAGAATGTCAAGCGGGTATAAACAAGAGACGGGGAAAGACACAGAAGGCGGCACAGTAGAGGCAGTAAGCTCTGCTCAGCAGAGACAACAGAGGACCTGGCCTGACAGGGCCTTTCTCTGCAGCCCGAATCTATGGGCTGGTTGCATCCCCCAGGGCAATACCTCCAGGACTTCCAAGGATCGTGGCCAATCAAGGTGGTACCTTGTTCCTCTGAGATCAGGAATGATCTCAATCAAGCCCTTCTGAAGCCAGGACCCCATCTTCCAGCTTGGCTGGAAGCTCAAGATCTCAAAGGGTCCAGCCCTAGAGAAACAATCCAGGCGGTAATTTGCTCGTTGCAGAACTTCCCTTCCCCCAGCGCCGAGGCGAAGGCTCGATCCCCTTATGCTGCAGCTTCTTCTTGAAAAAGCTTGTCCTGAACTTCTCAAGGTCACCCTTCCAGACTAGAAGTTGAGAATAGGCGCAAGTTATCCCTTTGTGGGTCTTTTCTCTTTAAAAAACACAGTAACGTTTCAAATGTTTCAGAGACGTAAGGACGATGAAGATCCTCCATTTCTCGGCCCGCCATTATGCAAGGAGCAAACCCTATGGTAAGGACATGACAGTGTGAATTCTCAGCAGAGGTAAAGCATGAAAGGCTCTCGGCAGACTTTGATAACTAAGCGTGTTTCATTTGCCCTTAACAATGTTGTTGTGGTATCTTTCAAGGAGGAATTCTACAACCTGCCTGCATCTTCTTAGTTCCACAAAGTCTCGGAGTTGACAACTAACAATTAATTAACAATGAACACTGTCTTGCTACCCATCACAGTGACTGGCACGCTCAGCTCTGAAAAGAGAAAGATGTGCTAACGTGGCATCTTCCTAATCCCCACAGCTTTCAGCTCAGTGTCTGATGTGACAGGGCACATCCCTGCTCAAGACAACTCGACAAAGGTGGGGTGGGGAGCGACAGCTTTCTGGAACCAGCTTACAGAAGCCACCTGCCCATGGGCGGAAGTTCATGGTCCAGAAGCTCAGTAAGCAGCCCCTTTCATTCAATGATTGCACCATCTTCCTCTGAAGGGCTCCTCCCGCCCATCAGCTCAATTCTGCCCAAACTTAATGAGCGTTTTCCACGCATAAAGCCCTAGGGACTCTGGACAGTAACGGGCCAGGGGCCTCAAAGGGGTGTGCCCACTAAGCTGGGCTGTGGCCAATGGGAGCCCAGGAAGAGAGTCTTGCTGACTGTCCCTGAGCTAGTCCTGGCAGGGTCCTTTCCTGTTCTCTCCTTTGAAGACATTACCCGCCTCATTTGAAGATCTATGGACTTAGACACACACAGATGGGCAGACCTATTGCAGGCCCTCCAGGTGACTGGTACCCAGAGCCATCTATCTGCCTGGCATGGAAGCTGGATTTTTTGGATGGGAGGATGGGGAGATGGGGCCATTTGCTCAAGTCACTTGGGGGAATCTAACCACGGCTGAAGCATAGTCAGCAGAGTTTAGGGTGCCAGGGGCCCTGCGTTCCAGCCCAGCCCTGAGGTGGACTTGCTGTGTGACCTCAAGCAAGTCCTTTCCTCTCTTTGGGGAACTGAGAGACCTATCTGCCAAGAGAAGGGATTGGACTGGAGGATGGTGGTTCCTCACCGCGTCCCCAGCCCCCGGAACAGTACGTGGCCGTGTGTACAAGATGCCTTGAAAGGTTTGCTGCCTGAATGATCTGCTATGGCTCCTTCCAGCGCTAACATTCCAGAAATCTGTGGAATCAGTCCCCTTGGAACTGTGCATCTGCCTTCACAGCTAGGCCAGCTAATGACAGAACCTTCACTTGAAGGTTTGTGGTCTGTAAACATAAGGAAAGCATTAGAGAGGAAAACCTGGGTCCCCTAATCCCCAGTCCAGACGCCACATCACACAGCCTCACAGCCAATTCATACACGGAAGGAAGGCAGCAGACAGAAGAATATTAACACTGTCGATCTAAAAATGCGGGTTTAAAATTAGGAAAGGGAAAAATACATCAATCACGACTCAGGCAGCATCTAAATGTACTAAATGATGGTACAGGCAGTGCTAAATGACAGTACATCTTAACCGAAGCTCTCAACTCTTCACAGGCTAATCACCAATTGTTTTGCATGTTCACTTCTCAACCAAACAACCACTTGAAATCCTTCATATCCAAAATGTCGACTGACAAAAATCAATGCTAAGAATATCAGGCTTGAATGAACCAAAAAACAAAGAAACAACCCCCCCTCCCCAAAACTAAAAACCTCACAAAGAAGAAAGACAGAACCTGAAAAGAGAAATTTAAATCACAGATTAAATGTGTGATTTACTACAATTACCTTTACCTATTACCAGAGAATTCTGGATTTATTGGAAAGTGTAGCCAAAAATACATAAATAAATAATAAAAATGTAAAAAGAAGAACTCGGGTAAAATTTGCTGCTGAGGGAGGAGGGCCCAGCGGAGGGGGGTAGTTTTCATGAGCTTAAAGCAATTCTTGAGGTCCCTTCCACCTCTGTTCTCAAAGATATAAATGGAGGTTGGAATCAAGCAGCAAGAGAGAGAAACGCAGCACTTGCATGGGAGCCCTTCACTTCGTCCTGCTGGGAGTGGATGTGAAATTCTTGAGGATATGCCGAGTGACACAGGACCTGCTGGGACCAAAGGCTGAGAGAGAAAGGAGCGGAGCATGCCCTTGAAGCCCATCCACTCACCACCCTCCTCGCCAGTCAGAATGTGGGAAGACCCCTGGAAGGAAATCCGACACTGACCACCAGCGCTGGCATGGCCAAGGCCCCAGGAGCTGCCTGCCCAGTCCCAAAATGCACACTTACACATTCCTCAGATTAGGTGTAGCACAGCCATCTAGAATGGATATAAGCCTGGGAGGCTCAGTCTCCGCTCTGCCATGGACCCAACGTGTTCTTTCTTGGGCAAATCCGGCCCGTTTCTGTCTTCCATGTCTCCACTGAGGGTCAGCAGGTGGTCTCATAGGGATCTTCCAGACTGGTCATGACATGACTAAAGCAAGCTCAGTGCTGTGGAAACACAAGAAAAGCCCCACCCTTGCCTGAGCCAGGTGAAATTGGGGATGCATCCTCCACGCAGAGGCCCAGCAAGGATGCAATGCAGTTGCCCTGCAAATGGCAGTGGGCTTGATCAGAAGCGTCTAAAGCCAGCCCTGGCCTTAGAGACACTCCATTAGCCAAGAGCAAATTGCTCATTATCCAAGTGACCCAAAGACACCCCCTCCCTCCCCGACACCAATGTCCCAACTGATGCAGGCCCACTCTGTCATCCCACGGACAGCCTGGCAGCATCTCATAATTAGGAAAAAGCTGTTTCTGCCGTCATCCGGAAGATCCATTTCACAGAGACAGCTTCTGCATGGTGAGTCAGTATTTCAAACAAGAACGTTTCAAATACCAAAATCCAGGCACTCCAGCCAGTCTTGTCTTGATAGCCTGGTCTTAGATGACTCAGTATCCCCAAACTTGCCTTCCTTTTGCTCTAGACAAGAAATTGCCCCACTTTTTTCAGGACCAGGACTGTTCATACCTTTAAAGCAACTCTTGTCAATCTGTCTGAAAATAACATTAGGCAAGGGGAAACAATTCTTAACTGAGACGGTAGAAAGATGTTCCTTCCTAGACATAAAGAGTCCTCTTAACTAACACACACACACACACACACACACACACACACGCACACACACACACGCACACACACACGCACACACACATGCACATACACACACACACACACGTTCCAACTTTGGAATTTTTTTTTTAAATAAATTTATTTATTTATTTTTGGCTGCATTAGGTCTTTGTTGCTGCACCCGGGCTTTCTCTAGTTGCGGCGAGCGGGGGCTACTCTTCATTGCGGTGTGCAGACTTCTCATTGCGGTGGCTTCCCTTGTTGTGGAGCACGAGCTCTAGGCACGCAGGCTTCAGTAGTTGTGGCTTGCAGGCTCAGTAGCTGTGGCGCATGGGCTTAGTTGCTCTGCGGCATGTGGGATCTTTCCGGACCAGGGCTCGAACCCATGTCCTCTGCTCTGCATTGGCAGGTGGATTCTTAACCACTGCGCCACCAGGGAAGCCCCAACATTGAAATTTTAAAAACTAAACTACAACGCTTATAAATAGGGATATTGTATAGCACAGTTTCTGAAACACCATTTAATAAGAAATCGAATATGAAAGGTGAATATTTACTCAAAGTAAATGTGGTCCCTCAAATCTTGGTCAGATACACGCCTACTAATTTAGGATTCGTAGCAGACGAGAGACCATTTCGACCTACAAATTGAGTGTTAAAAGCTCTGAAATGGGTATTGGGTGTTTAAACAAGAACCATCAAAAGAACCAAAAATGCTGCCCACCTGACTTTCATTTTAGTTCTGTAAATCATTGCAGATGAAGGACTGAGGGCTTTCTGCCCCTAATCAAAGGAAACTTCTTTTCAAATGAAGTCTAGAGTCACGTGATTTCATTTGCCAAATCTAAATGATGGTACATCTTAACCTAAGCCCTCAACTCTTCACAGGCTAATTGCAGAAAAGAGGTGGAGGCAACAACATTATTTTTCCCATCCGATTATGCAAAAGCATAATTTTGTCACTAAACTATTCTTTTGTCACTAAACTCTTTGCTTCCAAGAGTCCTGCGTGAAAAAGTGATCACTTCCTCCTACAACGACTTGAAGGCAAACATTTGAAGTGCTTCCTTCACTTCTCTTCCTTGTCTATACTTACTATAAATAAACAAGGTTTCCAGCCTGTGGGCCAAAGGCGAATGGAATGGAGGCCACTTTGGTGGGATATGATGAAGGGGGTTTCCCTTGATGTTCCCCTGTTCAATGACAAGTTCAATAGCAGACACATTCATTTATATTATAATTCGTAAACGCTCATGACAGAAAATGTGGAAAATACAGAGAAGCGTAAAAGGAAAATTGAGTGTTTCCATCCCCCAATGACCAGTGTTAACATTGCTATATTTCCTTCTGCTTTTTTGTTTATAAATAATTGCTGCTTGTTCTACATGGTTATAATCGGTCATATCTACAATTTCATATCTTGCTTTCTTCACATACAATTATAAGCATCTCTACATGTTATAACCATCATTTTGAGAACCACATAATAGTCCATGATGTGGATGTGATAGAGGTGAAAAGTGCACCACATGTAGTTAAGAGCATGGACTTTGGGGTCAGATGGAGCAGGGATCAAATTGCACCTCTACTATTTACTGGTCTATGGTCTTGCACAAATGATTCACTCTGAACTTCAGTCTCCTCTTCTATAAATTAGGGAAGACAATAGCATAACACCCATCACATGGTTGTTTTGAGTCCTAACGGGGTAATACCATAAAACACTTAGGACTGTGCTGGCAGTAACTCCATAGTACATGTTAGCTGATATCGATACAGGCTGGGACCTGGGACCTGGGGCCCTTTGCTGCAGTGCTTGCACCTGGACAAACGTCTCCCCCAGCGACAAAATACAAAGAAAACTATAAGGGACTAAAACCTGTGTGCATGCACATGTGGGGCAAATTACGGACAACAAGATACAAAAAGACCAAAAAAACCCAACTGCCACTTCTGAAGAGCCAGGAGCAAAAACAGGGCATCAGCAGCAAAAGCAGGGTGCTACACATGACCCCTGCAATCAACACCACCAAAGGAGTAGACAGACCACCAAAGCCATCCCTCCAGCCCGACCCCTGGACTCACTCCTGGCCTCACCCCATATAAAGACCCAGCTCACCACCCCCCTCAGGGAGCGAGCAACGGAAACTTTTGACAAAATTCAGCACTCATTTATGATAAAAACCCTCCAGAAAGTAGGCATAGAGGGAACTTACCTCAACATAGTAAAGGCCATATATGACAAACCCACAGCCAACATCATTCTCAGTGGTGAAAAACTGAAAGCATTTCGTCCAAGATCAGGAACAAGACAAGATTGTCCACTCTCACCACTATTATTCAACATAGTTTTGGAAGTTTTAGCCACAGCAATCAGAGAAGAAAAAGAAATAAAAGGAGTCCAAATCGGAAAAGAAGAAGTAAAGCTGTCACTGTTTGCAGATGACATGATACCATACATAGAGAATCCTAAAGACTCTACCAGAAAACTACTAGAGCTAATCAATGAATTTGGTAAAGTAGCAGGATACAAAATTAATGCACAGAAATCTCTTGCATTCCTATACACTAATGATGAAAAATCTGAAAGAGAAATTAAGGAAACACTCCCACTTACCATTGCAACAAAAAGAATAAAATACCTAGGAATAAACCTACCTAAGGAGACAAAAGACCTGTATGCAGAAAATTATAAGACGTTGATGAAAGAAATTAAAGATGATACAAACAGATGGAGAGATATACCATGTTCTTGGATTGGAAGAATCAACACGGTGAAAATGACTCTACTCCCCAAAGCAATCTACAGATTCCATGCAATCCCTATCAAACTACCAATGGCATTTTTCACAGAACTAGAACAAAAAAATCTTAAAATTTGTATGGAGATACAAAAGACCCTGAATAGCCAAAGCAATCTTGAGAAAGAAAACCAGAGCTGGAGGAATCAGGCTCCCTGACTTCTGACTATACTACAGAGCTACAGTAATCAAGACAGTATGGTACTGGCACAAAAACAGAAATATAGATCAATGGAACAGGATAGAAAGCCCAGAGATAAACCCACACACATATGGTCACCTTATTTTTGATAAAGGAGGCAAGAATATACAATGGAGAAAAGACTGCATCCTCAATAAGTGGTGCTGGGAAAACTGGACAGCTACATGTAAAAGAATGAAATTAGAACACTGCCTAACACCATACACAAAAGTAAACTCAAAATGGATTAGAGACCTAAATGTAAGGCCAGACACTATCAAATGCTTAGAGGAAAACATAGGCAAAACACTCTATGACATAAATCACAGCAAGATCCTTTTTGACACACCTTCTGGTGTGTCAAAAAGAATGGAAATAAAAACAAAAATAAACAAATGGGACCTAATGAAACTTCAAAGCTTTTGCACAGCAAAGAAAACCATAAGCAAGACGAAAAGACAACCCTCAGAATGGGAGAAAATATTTGCAAATGAAGCAACTGACAAAGGATTAATCTCCAACATTTACAAGCAGCTCATGCAGCTCAATATCACAAAAACAAACAACCCAATCCAAAAATGGGCAGAAGACCTAAATAGACATTTCTCCAAGGAAGATATACAGACTGCCAACAAACACATGAAAGAATGCTCAACATCACTAATAATTAGAGATGTGCAAATCAAAACTACAGTGAGGTATCACCTCACACCAGTCAGAATGGCCAACATCAAAAAATCTACAAACAATAAGTGCTGGAGAGGGTGTGGAGAAGAGGGAAGCCTCTTGCACTGTTGGTGGGAATGTTAATTGACACAGCCACTATGGAGAACAGTATGGAGGTTCCTTAAAAAACTAAAAGTAGAACTACCATACGACCCAGCAATCCCACAACTGGGCATATACCCTGAGAAAACCATAATTCAAAACAAGTCATGTACGACAGTGTTCATTGCAGCTCTATTTACAATAGCCAAGATATGGAAGCAACCTAAGTGTCCATTGACAGATGAATGGGTAAGGAAGATGTGGCATATATATACAATGGAATATTACTCAGCCATAAAAAGAAACGAATTTGAGTTATTTGTAGTGAGGTGGATGGACTTAGAGACTGTCATACACAGTGAAGTAAGTCAGAAAGAGAAAAATAAATACCGTATGTTAACACATATATATGGAATCTAAAAAAAAAAAGTGGTTATGAAGAACCTAGGGTCAGGACGGGAATAAAGACGCAGATGTAGAGAATGGACTTGAGGTCATGGGGAGGGGGAGGGGTAAGCCGGGGCAAAGTGAGAGAGTGGCATGGACATATATACACTACCAAACGTAAAATAGCTAGCTAGTGGGAAGCAGCCGCATAGCACAGGGAGATCAGCTCAGTGCTTTGTGACCACCTAGAGGGGTGGGATAGGGAGGGTGGGAGGGAGATGCAAGAGGGAAGAGATTTGGGGATATATGTATATGTATAGCTGATTCACTTTGTTATAAAGCAGAAACTAACACAACAATGTAAAGCAATTATGCTCCAATAAAGATGTTCAAAATAAATAAATAAAATAAAATACCTTTTTTTAGTTCACAGGAAACTTCCTGAGCAGGCCCACCTGTGAATGACTGCAGGAAGGAAGAAATTAACACATATATCCTCTCGAGGCTGACCAGAACGAGGAAATGTTTGACTTTACTCCCTCCCCTCTATCATAAGGGGCTGACTGGAGCCCAGATTTTAGGCTCTTTACTGCTGTCCTGCACATCTTTCCTTTATTCTTGCTCTGCTCCACCAGCCTTTTCAGTGTTGGCTTATGGGGAGCATCCTGAGGAGCATGCTGTAAAGCAGACGAAGTCCACACAGATGCTGTTACCGAGCCCAAGCTCCTACTGCTTGCCACACGACAGACCAATAAATTGAGAGACGAGTTGCTGGGGCAAGGAATAGTGACTTTATTCAGAAAGCCAGCAGACTGAGAAGATGGTGGACTCATGTCCCAAAGAACCATCTTGCCCAATTTAGAATTCAGGCTCACCTCATCCCTGAGCCTGTTTTCTCCTGAATAGCAGTAGACAGTAGAGTCTTCCCTGCTTCTTGGGATGCTGCAATGATCATGTGCACAAAAGGTGAGATTGCAATAGAGAGGCCAAGAGCCTCTTATGACCAGCTGGGGAGAGGACGAGTCTGTCAGCTCAGTGGCCCCATGGGGCCCCTCTGGAGAAATTTGATGGTGGAGACAGAGAGCCATGCCTCCTGCATCTAGACCTAGTCTTCTTGACCAAGGAATTCTCAGGCCTCTTGAAATAGCCCCCAGGTTAGACTTCCTCCTGCACTGAGAAGCAGCTACTCGTTTTCTTCAAGGCAAGTTTTGTAATCAAATAGGCAATGTCTCCGCAGCGGCCAAAAGCTCAGACAAACCACAGACGCCCCATTCACCATGTCAGTCCTGCAGAGGAAGTGGTGGTTCTATCAATTTCCTCTGCCATGTCCAGCTGCAACACTGGCTTCTATTCCTAATTCCATGCAGTGTGTGTGTCTCGGGTTATAACAGATGGTGTTTGCGATGCGTGCAAAAGCTTCAAGTAGCCAAATGGTGCAGCCGTGGAGATTTTCCAAGAGAAGACAAGAACAACAACAACAAAAAATACTCTCACCAGTGAAAATCTGAAGAGTGTTTATATTACTTCCTACTGTGGCAAAATAGAGAACATCCGATTACTGCAATGGCTCCACTGACTGGGAGAAACCAGCCAAACGTGAAGGGGGCTCATGCCACTGGAAGGCTGTACCTGCGAGGCACATTCTAACCCTTTCAAGAAGAGATATTACTTAAAAGAAATTAAAATACAGAATCTAGGCCTCCTCATCCTGCCAATAGATCTGGAATTTTCTCTACTGGCCAAGGTTGCCAGCTCCATGAGTTGACGGCTCTAATTGGTAAAACACTCTGTTCTAATAAAACACTCAAGATTTCATTCCTGTAACTCATAAAACCAGAGCTAAAAAGGACCCTGGGGGTCACCACTTCAACCCCTTACTTCCCAGCTAAGGTACCTGAGACCCAGAGGAGAGTCATCCAAGGTCACATGGCTAGATAATGACTTGCCCTAGCCCTGTATACTGGTGCACCCCACCAAGCTCCCCAAACAGCTAGAGGCAATCAACAAGCAACTACTCATGTTTTCACCAATTCCTCAAGACCCACCTATCCCCACTTATTCGTGACCTGCTCCTGCTCTAATATCCCTGTGACTTTTGCCTCTGGACCTTCAAACTGGGGTTTGGATTTTGTCTCCAGCTCTCTGTAAAGAACTTAGACTCGCTTCCCACCCTGGCCCCCACACCTTTGGCTTCACTGACTCCAACCGCCAATCCCAGACATCTCATCTGAGTCATGGCCCAGCCAATCCACACCATGGCCAAACCACCCTAACAAGGAGGAGATTCAGACAAAGGCAAAACCAAGACTAAAGTCTAAGTCTCCTGATTCTAAGACCAATGAACTTTCCACTCATGATATTCTCTAACCCCTGCCCCTGCATTGCTGTTACTTCCATCTTCCACAGCAGGCAGGAAATCTCGTCCCTCTCCATCATACAGAGTTTTCACATCCCACACCACCTTAAACCCTACCTGAGCCTTCTCTCCTTGGCATAAATCATCCCCAGCTTCTTCAAAATGACCTCATAATTCATGGTTTCCAGATCTTCAGAGGGCTCATAAACTCAATCACCATTCTCTTAAAAAGAAAAACAGAGAAGACTTTGAATCCATCACGTCTTTTGATTTAGACAGTCTGCTTGTATCAGTGCAGCTCTGATCACGGTCACATGTCCATCAGCCGCATGTCACATTATGCCAAGTTGTGGCCAAATAAAACCCTAGGATTATGTTCAGATTCTTTCCTTAGGGATGTTCAAATACTGACAAGAGAACAAAGATGCTTTCTCTTTCCTCTGGGGTCTCCAAGATGGAATTCTGTAAATCCAGGGATGCCAGAAACCATGTTCTCCACCAGAAAAAGAAAGCTCATTTGCAACAAGAGAGTTTGGGGCCAGGAAGAAATGAGCAGAGATGAGTGTGTGTGTGTGTGTGTGTGTGTGTGTGTGTGTGTGTGTGTGAGAGAGAGAGAGAGAGAGAGAGAGAGAGAGAGAGAGAGAGAGAGAGCCCACAGTAACACGTAAGCACACATTCACTGGTGCTATCAAATCTCCAATTTCAATCCTTGAAGTTTCCTGAGCTGCTTTGGTTCCTGCAGTTCTTCCACTGATTCTGGGAGCTACCTCAGTATTCTTCCAATAAGTTCTCTTGTATGCTTCAACTAGGAAAGAAGGTTTCTGTCATTTATAACAAAAAGAAACTTGACTCTAAATTTTCTGAGATCTTCACAGGGCAGGTTTCTTCCCTCCCTTCACATCACGGATTTAGAGCCAGTGTGGGGGCTTTCCTTGCTGAATGAGACAGCAGATCGGGTATCTGGACAGTAGGAGGGGTAGAGAGAAGAGAAAGTGTGACAATGCTAGAGACCAAGTCTTCTGATTACCACTTTGTGAAGCGTCAGCCCAAGTCTTCTCTGGGCTCCTCCAATGATTCCTCCATCCCACGAAGCTCAGAGGAGAGTGCACAGGACCCATCACCTTGCTTCTTCCAAAGATCTCCACTCCAGATGGAAAGCTTGGTAGAATTGGGGTTCCTGTGTGGAAAAGAATGCTTGGGAAAATTATGGGTCTGTGACACAGTCTGAATTTATCCTCCTCCCAGGCCCTGCATAATGTCAAGGCTATGCATTGAACATGTGAAATGGAACATCCTCTGTGTTCTGCCAAAGAGAATCTAAGCCACCTTGAGCTGGAGATGGCACAAACTAATGTTTGGGTTTGTAGCGACTGACAGCAAGATAATCAAGTTGAATCCCCTAAGTGCCTTGGGCTCTTCCCCTTTTAAAGTGCTCTGTGTCTACCAAACGTAAAATAGACAGCTAGTGGGAAGCAGCCACATAGCTCAGGGAGATCAGCTTGGTGCTTTGTGACCACCTAGAGGGGTGGGATAGGGAGGGTGGGAGGGAGACGCAAGAGGGAAGAGATATGGGGATATATGTATATGTATAGCTGATTCACTTTGTTATACAGCAGAAACTAACTCAGCACTGTAAAGCAATTATACTCCAATAAAGATGCTAATAAATAAATAAATAAATAAGTGCTCTGTGCACACAGACAAAGTGATTTGGCTGAAAGACCAGCAGCTAACAAGTCACACAAGGGTAACTTCCAAGCCGGCTGTTTGCAAACATGAGCAACATTATCCAGGAAGACAGTCGATATGATGCTGAGTAGAGAGCAATGTTCTTGGCATAACTGTCCCCAGTGTGGCTAAGATGTGGGCCAGCATGTTCCACTACAATTAGTACTTAGGGGAACTATGGCCGCCTAATAGCCTTGCAGTTGTAGATTCACTCAGAAGGGATTATGTGCTCTTACTAACACAGTAGTGTTGGAGTGAGCTTTGCTCGATTACATACTTGGCCTCAAGCCTTCTATTCAAGGCATTACAAAAGCATCTCTCACAAACTCATCTACCAGGAAATCTGGCTTTTCCTCCTACATCAGTCCTAGACAACCACCAAAGAAAGATTTTATTTGCTCATTGAGTTTGCACTTTCTTGCTCTATTTCAGGAAATTATGATGCTTCCGGAAGCACTAAAGGATGAGGTACAGGAACATAATGTCACCCATTTAACCCCGGAAAACACAGTTCTTACATATTTATAAATTCTTTCTGCACACTAACTGATTACCAATCTTTGGAGGAAATGCTAAGAGCCCAGATGGCAATAATCTGAAGGAAGGGGAGCTAGTAAATGCCTTCAGATTAAGCTGAATAATAATAATAATGAAGAGGAATTTACAGACCCACTGGGGTATAGGTATTTCTTTTCCAGATGGAAAGAAAGAATTCATTTTTGGTAGACTTTTAGCAACGACTTTCCCACTAAGGAACCTTTGATGCGGTAGCCTGCTCACCTAGTTACAAATTATTTTAGAGTCTGTACAGGCAGACTTCAGAGATATTGCAGGTTCTGTTCCAACCACCACAATAAAGCGAGCATCACAATAAATTGAATCACACAAATTCATTGGTTTCCTAGTGCATATAGAAGTTATGTTTATACTATACTGTAGCCTATTAAGTGTACAATAACATTATGTCTAAAAAAACAGTGTATATACCTTAATTAAAAATACTTTATTGCTAAAAAATGCTAACCATTACCTGAGCCTTCAGCATGTAGTAACCCTTTTGCTGGTGGAGGGTTTGAAACATTGCTAGAATGATCAAAATATGACACGGACACGTGAAGTGAGCAAATGCAGCTGGAAAAATAGTGCTGACCGACTTGCTCGACGCAGGGTTGCCAAATATCAATTTGTAACAAAACGCAATGTCTGTGAAGCTCAATAGAATGAGGTATCCTGTACTTGGCCCCTTAGAGCTATTTAAGAAAAGCACAAAAAATAAATGCGTGGTGATTATTAAACTCATATTGACCTGAAAATGAAGGGCTTTGTGACTCCCAAAAATGGTGTCCTGAAAAACACGTGAGGCAGTTACAGACAGGGCCTGGGAATTTGGGAAGTGTTCTAAGCATTCTCCTTCCTATTATTGGTGCTATATCACAAAAGCTACTTGGAGAATGGACTTGACAAAGCTTCGGCCAATAAGCTAGAGGAACAGATTCACACTGAAGTCTTCTGATGTTAAATTTCGTGGCCTACTACACATCCAAAATTCAAGTCATAGATCTCTGCTTTCAAGACAAGATTACAGCTACCCTTATTAAATGTGCAATCACCCCAGAAACAGACAACAGCCAGGTACATGAGAAAGTATGTCAGGAGACTTTTCCAGGACTGCCTTGATATTAAATACCCAACTGGATATTATCCCCATAAACCTCTCAAGTGTCCTAGAAATGCCAATACTTCAGCAAATAGTGACAGAATTGAGTCAGTAATCATAGCAATTCCAACTTCAACAACTCACAGGGATCACATCTCGGATCGTATGTCCTTTGTCCTTCACTGATATTGACAACATAATGCTCCAAATTTGAGAGAGGCGTTCTTTTTTCTTTTTTTTTTTTTTGGCTGTGCCGTGTGGCTTTTGGGATCATGGTTCCCCACCCTCTGCAGTGGAAGTGTGGAGTCCTAACCACTAAACCGCCAGGAAATTCCCAAGAGAGACATTCTCATAGGTAGGTTTTCAGCTGGAGATCTTTGATTGTAAGCAAAAAAAAAAAAGAATTCTGTGTAACTTGAGCAAAAATGAAAATGTATTGGAAGACATAGGGAAGCTCAAGAGATCAAAGGAAAACTAAAGAACCAGGCTTGGAACAGCCAGGAACCAGGGACTCCAGAGGGTCTGGCACCACTCAGCAGCTTGACCCAAGCATATACCACCACTGGAATACATTCACTCATCCAATACATATTTACAAGTACCTACCACATACCAGACACAGTTCTACATGCTAGGGATATAGCAGTAAACAAAACAGACAACATCCCCATTCTTGTGGGTGTTTCATTCCAATAAGGGGAGAGAGACAATATTCCAAACAGAATAAACATTTTAAAAAGCCATGCTAGTCCAGTGGTTAGGACTTCGCCTTCCAATGCAGGGGGTGTGGGTTCAATCCCTGGTTAGGGAGCTAATATCCTACATGCCTCGTGGCCAGAGAAAACAGACATATTACATACAGAAGAACAAACATAAGAATATAATAAACTTCTCATCAGAAACTATGCAAGCCAGAAGACAATGGAACAACTTTAAAGTGCTGAAGAAAGAAACTGTCTACTTAGAATTTTATACCCAGGGAAAATATCTTTCAGAAACAAAAGCAAAATAATTTTCCAGACAAACAAAATCTGACATGATTCATTGCCATCAGACCTGCACTGCAAGAAATGTTAAAGGAATCAAACAGGAGGAAAATGATACCAGATGAAAATACGGATATATACACAGAAATAAAGAGATCTGGAAAGGTTAAATATGTAAGTAAATATTTAAACAATTTCTTCACATTATTTTTAATGTCTTCAAAAACTGACTGTTTAAAGCAACAATATACTATGCATTTTGGTGTTAATAACATACATTAGAACAAAAATCTATCAAAATGATATCATGAAGGATAGGGGAGGAAAATGGAAGACTATTGTTGTGGGCTTCCCTGGTGGTGCAGTGGTTGGGAGTCTGCCTGCCAATGCAGGGGACATGGGTTCCAGCCCTGGTCCGGGAGGATCCCACATGCCGCAGAGCAACTAAGCCCATGCTGAGCCTGTGCTCTAGAGCCCACGAGCCACAACTACTGAAGGCCACGCACCACAACTGCTGAGGCCCGCATGCCTAGAGCCCATGCTCCGCAACAAGAGAAGCCACCGCAGTGAGAAGCCAGCGCACCGCAATGAAGAGTAGCCCCTGTCTGCTACAACTAAAGAAAGCCCGCACAGCAATGAAGACCCAATGCAGCCAAAAATAAATAAATAAATAAATAAATTTTAAAAAAGGCTCTTGTAAGGTTCTCACAGTTTACTAAGAGGTATAACATCATTTAAAACTAGATCATGATAAGACAAAGATGCATATTGCAAATACTAGGGCAGCTACTAAAAGGGTAAAAGAGGCGGAGCTAATAAGCCAAGAGAGGAGACTACGTGGAATACTAACAAGGATATTCAAATAATACTAACAAGTTCAGGAAAGAAAGAAAATGACATTTATAAGGCATTCCATCCACTAACAGCACAAAGCACATTCTTTTCAAGTTCACATTGGACATTTTACCAAGATATACCTATGTTGGGCCATAAAACATGTCTCAATATATTTAAAATAATTGAAATTATACAGAGACATTTCTACAGTCACAGTGGAATTAAACTAGAAATAAATAACAAAAATATCTGGACAAGTCCCAAATATTTGGAAGCTTAGAAAAGCTACTGAACATTACTTTTAATTCCAGTCAAGACAAAGTATGGAAGGGATTTACCCTCCCACTTGAAACAACTGAAAACAAACTAGACAAAATATGCAAACCACGTCACTCAAGACATTGGACGTGAGGCAATGAAAAACAATTATCTCTGAAATATAAAAAACAAGTGAGGTGAGTCCTAATATTGCTTCACATTACCAGCTGGAGAAAGTTTCCAGGGTACAGCAAGGGAGGGGGAACCTAGGCAGGCCGCCTGAATTGGGTACACAGAGATGGGAGTCTGACGAAAAGAGGGTGACTAGAGTTCATATGATAGAGTATGAGAGAGGTGAGAGCTGAAAATAAAGAGGAGTCCAGAGATCTTCAGGGTCTCCCTCAAATATTCAGAAAAGTACTGATTAGTGCATGCAAGTAAGAAAACTACCCAAGACCAGGAAAATAACCACCAAAAAAGATTACAGGGAGCAGTGCTCAGAGATCACACACAGTCAGGAATAATACCTCTTGTCTACAGTCAGTGTGGGAAATCTCATAATTAAGTGAGCATCAGTTAGAGCTGTGGTTCCCAAATGGAAGGCACTTTTGTCCCTAAGGTGACATTTGGCAATATCTGGAGACATTTTTGTTGTCACAACAGGGGGCATGCTACTGGCATATAGTTTGTAAGGGCCAGGGATACTGTTAAACATTCTACAATGCACAGGACAGTCCTCCACCACAAGGAATTATCTGTCCCCAAATATCATTAGAACTGAGGTTGAGAAATCCTAGGTTAAACTAATAAAAAGAATGTTGCCTCGGTAGTGGTGAAAAATAAACCCCAGACTAAACCCTATTCTTGCCCCAACTAACAAAATTTAGCTCATGCAAGACCTGAAAGGATCAAACTATTTCCACATAACTGCATCCCAGAACAAAGCTCAAGAATATTTATTCAATATCCAGTAAGGTAAAACTGACAATCCCCAACATCTAATAAAAAATTATGAGACAGGCAAAGAAGAAGAAAAACATAACCCATAATGAGGGGGAAAATCTATTGGAGTTGACAGAGAAATAATAGATGGTGAAATTAATAGAAAAGGACATTAAAATAATTATTATAACTGTATTCCACATGTTCAAGAAGCTATAGGAAATGTTGGACATGTTAAGTAGAGGAATGGTACATGTGAAATGATCCAAACTAACTTCTAGACATGAAAACTAAAATGGCTAAGATGAAAAATATACTCGATTGGCTTAATGACAGACTACACATTGCAGATGAAAAGATTATGAAGACATAACAATATATACCATCTAAAATGAAACACGGAGTGAAAACAAACTAAAAGCATAAATAAATAAACAGAGCATCAGTGAAATGTGGCACAACTTCAAGCAACCAAATATATATAAAATTGAAGTCCCCAAAAGACAGGGGAGAGAGGGGCTATTCAAAACATGTTTAAAGAAATAATGGCCAAAACCTTTCAAAAGTTAATGACAACTATAAACCAGCAGATTCATGAAGCTTAACGAACCCAAGGATAAGAAACAGAAGAAAGCTACACTAACACATATCATAATCAAATTGCTTGAAATCAGTGATAAAAAGAAAATCTTAGAAGTAGCCAGAGGAAAAAAGAATAATATACTATGTATAGAGGAAAAAAGGTGAAGCTAACAGAAGATTTCTCATTGTAAATCATACTATGTGATTCCATTCATATGAAAGTCCAGAATAGGGATCCATAGAGACAGAGAGTACATCAGTGATTGCTTAATGCTGGGGGGAGAGTGAGGACAAGGTGTAGGGAGTGATAGCTAAAAGACACAGGGCTTTTTCTTCAGATGATAAAAATAATCTAAACTTGACTGTGGTGATGGTCGAACATACCTCTGAACATATTAAAAACCATTGAGTTGTATACTTTAAATGGGTGAATTATATGGTATATGAATAAATCTCAGTAAAGATGCTTAAAAAGATAATGGACTATTTTAAAGACAAAAACAACAACATTGTACTGGGAGATTTATAATATAGGTAGAAGTATAATGAATGAAAACTATAGCACTAAGGTGAGGAGGGAAGAAATTGAAGTATACTTCTACATGATTCTCATACTTTATTTGAAACAGTATAATGTCACTTGAAGACAGATTGTGATAAGTACAAAATGTATATTATAAACCTTACAAGAAACACTGAATAACAAAACAGAGTTATAGCTAATAAGCCAACAAAGGAGATAAAATGGAAACATAAAAAACACTCAATTCATCCAAAAGATGGCAGAAAAAGAGAAACAAAGAACAGATGGGACAAATAGAAAACAAATAGAAAATGATAGATTTAAACCCAACAGTAATGAGAATCAGATTACAATAAACAGGCTAAACACCACACACACAAAAGGCAGACATAATCAGATTGGATTAAAAAAAAGCAAAACCTAACTATATGCTGCCCACAACAAAGCCACTCTAAATATAAAGAAAAAAATAGGCTAAAATTTAATTCTGACACTAGTCCAAAGAAAGCTGGAATTGCTATATTAATATCAGACAAAGTAGATTTCAGAAAAAAGAATATTATTAGAGATAACGAAGATCATTTTATAATGTTAAAGGTGTCAATTTATCAATAGAACATAACAATCTAAACATTTGTGAACCTAAGAACTGACCTTCTAAATATATAAAGAAAAACTAAAAGAACTTGAAAATTAACTAGAAAAATCGCCATTATAATTGGTGATTACAATACTCCTCTCTCAATAACTGAAAGTATGTACATAAAATTCAGCCATGCTATAGAAGACGTGAACAAGAAAATCAGTCCATTGGACCTCATTGACATATATAGCAGAAATCACACTTTGTTTTCAAATGCACATGGAATATTTACCAAGAAAGCCCATACTGTGGGCCTTAACACAAGTCAAATTAAATATTAAAAGACTCAAGTTATATAAAGTATGTTCTCTGACCTCTATAGAATTAAAGTAGAAATCAGTTAAGAGAAAGATACCTGAAAAATCCCCAAATATTTGCACTCTAAATAAAATACATATATATAACTTATGAGACAAAGAAGAAATTAAAATGAAAATTTTAAAATGTATTAAACTAAATGAAAATGAAAATATACATATCCAAATTTATGGGAGACAGCTAAAGCAGTACTTAGAAGAAAAATTATAGCATTATACACCTCTGTTAGAAAAGAAGAAAGGTCTCAGATCATTGACCTCAGTTTGTACATTAAAGAACTAAAAAAAAAAAAAAGAGCAAATGATACTCAAACTAAGCATAAGAATGGAAATAATAAAGATCAGAGCAGAATCATTGAAATAGAAAACAAAAACAATAGAGAAAATCAATAAAATAGAAATCCGGTTCACTGAGTCAATCTATAAAATTGATAAACACCTAGCCATGATGATGAGGGAAAAAAGTGAAAAGAAAAATTATCAATATCACAAATGAGAGAGGTAACATCACTAAAGATTCTGCAGCTATTAAAAGACCACAAGAGGATATTATGTTTCAACACATGAAAATCATTCAGTGTAATACACCAGATTAACAAAATAAAGGAAAAAAAATACATGATTGTCTCAGTTGATACAGAAAACATTTGAGAAAATTCAATGCCCTTTAATGATAAAAACACTCAATAAACTAGGAATAGAAGGAAACTGACTCAGCGGGGACAGAGTTTTAGCTGTATAAGATGAAAAGAAGGAAAGAAAGAAAGTAGGGAGGGAGGGAGGGGAGGAAGGAAGGAAGGAGGGAAGTAAAGAAAGAAAGAAAGAAGATAAATAAAGGGAGACGCAAGAGAGAAGAGATATGGGAACATACGTATATGTATAACTGATTCACTTTGTTATAAAGCAGAAACTAACACACCATTGTAAAGCAATTATACTCCAATAAAGATGTAAAAAAAAAGATTTGTATAACAGTTTGCCATTTGACTTAGTTAATCTTCACAGCAATCCTTTGCTGTTGAAGTGGAAGTAGTACTGATAACTCCTACTGAGTGCTTACTCTGCACTAAGCTCAGAGGATAGACAACTACAATTACTAATTCTACAGACGATGAAACTGACTCTTAGAAAAGGAAGTATTGAAATTTCAGCTCTGTTGTTCCTCATTTTTTAAAAAAATTAAAAATGACAAATGTTATGAATAAGTTTGTGCCAATATGTATGCCAATTTGGACGAAATGGACAAATTTCTTGAAAGACACAGATTACCAAGGCTCATTAAAGAAGATATATGTAACCTGAAAAGTGCTGAACATATTAAAGAAATTGAAGAGCTGTTTACAACTTCCCACAAAGTAAACTCCAGGCCCAGATATCTTCAGAGGTAAACTTTAGAGAATATGTTTTAAAAATTTATATTCAAACACTTCCAGAAAATTGAATAGGAGGATCTCCTATTCTAACTAACTCCCCAACTAATTCTATGAAGCCAGTATTACTGGTAAACTCAAACCAGGTAAAGACATTAAATGAAAAGAAAACTCCAGGTAGATGTCCTTCCTGAACATAGCTATAAATTTCTAAGACAACATTATCAAATCAAATCCAACAGCATGAAAAAAAGATCATGACCAAATGGAGTTTATCCCAGGAATACAAAGTATATTTAACATTCAACAATTAGTTAATGTAATTTACCATTTTAACAGACTAAAGAAGGAAAACCATGAGACCATCTCAACAGAAGGAGAAAAAGCCCTTAAAAAATTCAACATCCATTCATAATTGAACCTGTCAACAAAACTAGGAATGGAAGGGAACTTCCTCAATCTAAAAAAAAACATGTTAAAAAAACCACTAAAATTCACATCATACTTAATGGTGAAAGGCTGACTGCTTTTCCTTTAAAATCAGGAACAAGCAAGGATGTCTACTCCCGTCACTTCTGTTCAACACTGTACTGGAGCTCCTAGCTATTGCAATAAGGCAGTGAAATATATGGGAAAATAAATATATATATATATAAACAAATTCCTTTCCCCCACAAACAACATGATCATGTACACAGAATATCCTAAGAAACTTATAAGATGTTAACTAGAATTAGTAAGTGATTTTCGCAAGGTCGAAGGGTACAAGGTTACTATGTAATAACCAGTTGTAATTCTAAATACTAGTAGAAAACAATTAGAAATTGAAATTGAAAAAACAATACAATTTATTACGGGATTTAAAAAACCCAGAAAATATGAGGGATAGACTTAATCAAATAAGTATACTGAAAACCCCAAAACACTTTTGAGAAAAATTAAAGGCACAAGTAAACAAAGAGATTTGTCAAGTTCGTGGGACGAAGGCTCAATATTGTTAAGATGTTAGTTCTCCCCAAATTGATCATTAGATTCAACCTAATCACAATCAAACCCTAACAGGATATTTTAATAATAATTGTCACACTGATTCTAAAAGTTATATAGAAATGGAAGGACTTAGAATATCCAAAGGAACATTTAAAAATAAAAAGTTTAGAAGGCTTACCCTATTTAATTGCAATGCCACAGTAAGCAAGACAATGTGGTATTGGCATAAGGATACATGCATACATCAATGGAAAGGAATAGTCCAGAAATAGAGCCATGTATATATGACCAATTGATTTTCAACAGGTGCCAAGGTAATTCAATAGGAAAAAAAAAATCTTTCAACAAATAATGCTGGAATAACTGGGTGCCCATATGGGAAAAAGCAAACCTTGACCCTTACATCACACCACATGCAAAATTAATTCATGAAAGGATTATAGAATAAAAGCTAAAAACATGAAACTTTGATAAGGCATCACAAGAGAAAATAGTTGTGGCTTTGGGGTAGGCAAAATTTTGTTAAATTGGATGAAAATAGCATGATGTATAAAAGAAAAATTGATAAATTGGACTTCACAAATTAAAAAGTATCTGGTCCTCAAAAGAAAACATTAGCAAAATGAAAAATCAAGTTAAGGGAAAGGAGAAAATATTTATAATACATATATCTGACAAAAAGAATCGTATACAGAATGTACAAACAAATCTTACAGGACAATGATAAGAAAACAAACCACCCAATTAGAAAATCAACAAAAGATTTGGACAGACTAGTCATAAAAGATGCTATACAAATGGTCAACAAGCACATGAATAGATATTCCACACCACAAATCATCAAAAAAATGCAATTTAAAACCACGTGAAGCATCTCTAATAACTAATACTAAAAAGATTTTTAATACCAAGTGTTGGCAAGGATGTGAAGTGACTAAAACTCCCATTCACTGCTGATGAGAATGTAAGATGATACATCCAATTTGAAAAACTGACAGTTTCTTAAAATGTTAAGAAACACCTAACTTATGACCTAGCAATCCCACTGCTAAGTATTTACCCAAGTGAATTAAATATAAAATGTTCACGGCGTATTTATTCACAATACTCAAAAATTGAAAACAGCTCAAATATTCCAAAACATATGAATGGGTAAATAACTGTGGTGTATTTATACAATAGAATACTATTACATGATTAAAAAAGGACTATTGATCCACACAACATTAATGAATCACCAAAATATTAGTGTTAGCAAAAGAAGCCAAACACAAAAAGAGTACATGTACTGTGTTTCCATTTTTATGAAACTTTAGGAAAAATATATCTAATCTATAGTGATGGGAGGCAGATCACTGGGAGTAGGGTGTGGGGATGGACCGGAAAGAGGCAGAGGAAAATCTTTTAGGGCAATGGAAGTATTCTATATCTTGATTGTGGTTGTGATTACACAGCTGTATACCATCCAACTATAAAATAAAATGTACCCATTTAAAATGTATGTAAACTATACATCTGGATAACTTAAAATGTATGAATGGCCAAAATCCAAAAACTGACGATACCGTTTGTTGGCAAAGATGTCAAATAACAAGAGTTCTCATTCATTGCTGGAGGGAATGCAAAATGATACAACTCTGCAAGACAATTTCTTACAGACAGTTTCTTACAAAGCTGAACATAGTCTTACCATCCAGTCCACTAATTGTGCTTCTAGATATTTACCCAGATATATCTGTCCTGGATGGAATCCTGGAACAGAAAAGGGAACTTAGGTAAAAACTAAGGAAATCTAAATTAAGTCTGGATCTTAGTAATAATCATATATTGGTATTGGCTTATTAACTGTGACAAATGTACCATACTAATGTAAGATGTTAATAATATGGGAGACTGGGTGTGGGGTATATGGGAACCCTGTATTATCTTTGCAGTTTTTCTGTGAAACTAAAATTATTCTAAAGTAAAGTTTACGTAAAAAAAAAAACAAAAAACCTGATGCCTGACCCAACTCCCCAGAAATTCGGATTTAATTCGTCAGCTTTGCAGCCTGAGCATTGGGAGTTTTGAAATCTCTCCAGGTGATTCTAAGGTGCGGCCAGGTTTGAGAACTCTAGGATGAGAGCCTGAGGGTGAGGACTCCAATCTGGACAAGTGCCAGGAGCTATACACATGTCCACAGTGCCTCTTGTGCCAAATTTAACCTCATAAAATCATATTTCCTCAGCAGATAATGTTGCCCTTTTTATAGAATAAACAGGTGGAGCCAGACAAAATATCTTTTCTTATTATCCTAGATTAAATAGCACTGTTCCAAAGAGCTTTCTGTAATGATGAAAATGTTCTATATCTACTCTCCAATATGGCAGCCGCTAGCCGCCATGTGGCCATTGAGTACTTGAAATGTGGCAAGACTGAAGAAGTGAAATTTTCATTTCATTCCGTTTCATTAATTCAAACTTAAATAGCCACATGTGACTAGTGACTACTGTATAGGACAGCACTGCTCTATAAAAACACAATCAAATCCCTAAGAAAAGGCTTCTCAATGTTCTTTTTTGTATTTGGACTAATTTTTTCTCTCTCCAACTTTTTTCTTCCTACAGTCGGAGCCTCCTATTTGCTAGGAGGCTCTTGTACTTTAAAACAGCAGGACAAGTGCTACCTCACTCCCCTACCTTAGCAGCGGAAGGGTTTGGCATCCTTCCTGGGCCTCCCCAACCTGTGGTGGTGCCTGGTGCCGCTGTTGGCTGCAGGAAGCAGCCATTGTGCCCTCGGAGGAGGGCGTTTCGTCCCATCCCTGACACCCCTTCCTGGAGTATTTTGGTTCAGTCCAACACTAATTTTTCAACTGCTCTCTCTGGAGTTAATTCCAAACTCCTAGAGAAGAAAGGAAAATAGGGTCCCCTGGCAGAGGGATGCAGATGTTCTGCTATTTATCTCCATTTAAAAAATAGCTTCTCCCCAACCCTCTACCACATCCACGAATTTCTACTATACTGCACAGCTAATGACTACATTAAGCATTTGGAAGGTCTGCATTATTGTATCGCTGTCAGCTCCATGGCAGAATACAATTATACTATAGATTGCTTAGGCTGTCTGGGTGATGGGAAGAAATAAACATTCCGGAGGGGCAGTATAGATTGAGCTTTATCACATACAACTCCCCCGATTGCCAGCTCCGTATCCTGAATACTGAAAGCAAAAGAACAAAGGCAAGATCTTAGAAATACTGTTGCTGTGCTGGGGCCCGCACACCTTGTCACTTACACATTACAGGCGGAAGTTCAGCTGTCTGTTTGTAATAGGTGTAGGGTTTGTGTGGTTTTTAATGATGCAAAGAGGTCAGGTGAGGATGGTATTTTTTTTTTTTTTTAAGTAACAGCTTCCACTGTCAGAGGCTGTTCCAAGCTTATTTCACAGAGATCAGGAAGAAATCTAGATTCCCATGAGCAATTAGCAAAGGACAAAAAACTGTGATTAGCATTAGAATTAGAAATTCTAAACTGATTTAGAATTGAATTCTAAATTCAATTTTGCTGCATCCTAGGCAGGCCTATGGTTTCAGGGTTTGTGTTTTTAACAGCCTCATTGAGATGTAATTTTAAATACTATAAAATCGTCCGCTTTTAATGCACAATTCAATGATTTTTAGTAAATTTATATTTTTGCAACCATCACTACTCTCCAGTTTTATAACATTTCTTCCACTGCAAAGAGATCTCTCCTGCCTGGTCAGTCACTATTTATTATCCCCACCCTTCTCCCAAATTTAAGCAACCACTAATCTATTTTCTGTCTCTATGGATTTGCCTGTTCTAGATATGTCATATAAATGGAATCATGCAAGTTGTAGTATTTTGTGACTGGCTTCTTTTACTTAGCATAATATATATATATATTTTTTGGCTGCAGCATGCAGGAACTTAGTTCCCTGACCAGAGATCGAACCCTTGCTCTCTGCATTGGGAGCGTGGAGTCTTAACCACTGGCCCGCCAGGGAAGTCCCTAGCATAATGTCTTCAAGGTTCGTCCATGGCAGAGCATTGGTACTTCATTCTTTTTTATGGAGGAATAATGTCCAATTGTGTGGCTATACAACATTTTGTTTATCCACCATCAGTTGATGGATATGTAGGTTGTTTTCACCTTTTATCTATTATGAATAATGCTGCTGGGAATGTTTGTGTACAAGTTTTTGTTTGGACAAATATTTTCAATTCTTTGGGGTATATACCTAGGAATGGAATTGCTGGGTCATATGGTAACTCTATGTTTAACTTTTAGAGGAACGGCCAAACTGTTTTCCAACGTGGCTGCACCATTTTACATTCCCATCAGCAATGTACGAGGGTTCCAATTTCTCCACATCCTTACCAACATGTTATTTCCCGTTAAATATGTATACAGCCCTCCTAGTGTGTGTGAAGTATGCATTAGGATGCTGTGACTTACATTTCCCTAATGACTAATGATGTTGAGTATCTTTTCATGTGCTCACTATTCATTCACAAATGTTCTATGTTGAATTTTTAGTTGAATCAATTGGATTGTCTTATTATTGAATTGTAAAAGTTCTATTCATATATTGGGTACACGTTCCTTATCAGACATAATATTTGCAAATATTGCCTCCAATTCTCTGTTATCTTTTCCCTTTCTTAAGGATGTTTTTTGAAGAGCCTAAGTTTTTAGTTTTGATAAATTCCAATTTGTAATTTTTGCTTTTTACTGATTGTGCTTGCTTTTTTAAAAGTCATATCTAAGCAATTTTTGCCTAACCCAAGGTCAGGAAGATTTTCTCCTATGTTTTCTTCTGAAAGCTTTACAGCTAACAAAATATCCTATCTTTATACCTCAACAAATAATACCCTCATGACAACCTGGAAGGCCAGGTTCAAACGTAAAACTCTCGGACTCAAAGTTCTACATCTCAATATAGAATACCAGCCCCCTGCAACTGACCCAACACCTACCCGGCTTTCGTTCTCACTCTGGGCTCACCCCTCACTGTGAGGGGCTGCACACGTGTTCGTGTGCACTTACTAGCCCGTGCCTCTAAATTCCATTCCCAGTCCCCCCAAATAGCAAACAGCTGCCCCCTGGCCGCCCCTCGGGCATAGAGGTGCCCACACCAACTGCAGCATGTGTCCCTGGGGAGACAGACACAGGGAAGGAGCTTGTGAAAGCTCTGGAAATGGGCTTGCAGCCATCTAGGCAAGGAATTCCAGCTTCCCAGGTATCCACTGTGTGGTCTAGAAAAGGGCCAGCTGCTCTGTGTGGGCACATCTCCTTGATTCCACTGTCTCCTCCTCAAAGTGAGGCCATCTAAATCACAGGGACCAGAGTGGGGCTCTTTTTGCATACGTCCAAGTGTGGTACTAAGCCTGCCAAATCCTCAGCGGGAGGAAGACAGGAGGAAACTGATGGCCGGTGAACCCAGAGAGTTGCCCACGGAGGTCTTGCTCTTCCACGGGCTCCTATCCAACCTGAAAACAGAAACGGGCAGCTTGTGCGAACAGGAGCAATCCATTTCCATCAAGGCAAAGGGGGGAAGCAACCTCAGAGAGGAGGCTTCAGTCTCAGGCCTAGAAAAGCTGGACTACGATATACCTCCACTTTCCTGTCTTCTCTTCCACAATCAGATTTCAACCTGTATTCCGACAGTCTCATCCACAGACCTATGGTTTAACAGGGCTGTCTATGGGGCTCCAAGATCTTCTTGCTAGGACAGCGGGAAATCTATTCTGGTGTGAGGATTTCCTGGGCCCAGGTTCTCGTCACTGGTTGCATCCAAAGGCAGTGCCCCTTTATTTTATAACTGAAAATGTGTACGTTTTGACCCCCTTCAACCAGTTCAAAAGGTACAGACTTCCGGTTATGAAATAGATAAGTCATGGGATGTCATGTACAGCATGGTGACTATAGTTAATAATACCGTTTTGCATATTTGAAAGTTGCTAAGAGATTAAATCTTAAAAGTCCTCCTCACAAGGAGAAAAAAAAGAAAAGAAAAAATGTCATAACTATGTGTGGTGATAGCTGGTAACTATACTTATTGTGGTGATCACTTTGCAATGTATACAAATATTGAATCATTATATTATACACCTGAAACTAATTTTTTTTTTTTTTTTTTTTTTTTTTTTTTGCGGTACGCGGGCCTCTCACTGCCGTGGCCTCTCCCGTTGCGGAGCACAGGCTCCGGACGCGCAGGCTCAGCGGCCATGGCTCACGGGCCCGGCCGCTCCGCGGCATGTGGGATCTTCCCGGACCGGGGCACGAACCCGCGTCCCCTGCATCGGCAGGCGGACTCTCAACCACTGCGCCACCAAGGAAGCCCCTAATATAATTTTATATATCAATTATATCTCAATTTAAAAAATGTCTCCAGACGTTGCCAGATGTCCCCTGGGGGACAATATTTTCCCTGGTTGAAACCACTAGAACTAGATAGAATATTACACAGCCTTGACAATGACAGGTTTACAAATTTTGTGTAATAAAAATTGCTTATGTAACAACATAAAAAAAGCAGAATAAAAATATACTCACAACAAGGCCACAATGAGTAATAAAACAGTGTGTGAATAAAAGTTGTGACTGTAATAAAACACTGAATGAAAACAATGCCCCTTTAAACGGTTGGTGAACACCAAGATACTGCATAGTAGCTGTTCCGTAGGTGTGTGGATGACGGCTCTGTTTATTCATGCTTGAGCAAGAGGCTGATAGGAAGGTAGCACAATGCAGAGGGACATTCACCTCTGGATGGCCCATGGGTGAGTATGCTACAATTCCTTTGGTACAGGTGGGACATCTGACACTTATTCACTCAGAACCAAGGGCTGGCCCGGAACTCAGGACCAGCTCAGCAGCAGCAATCTGTCATCTTTCACATTCCTTCTTAGGTTGCCTTTCTCAGCTTGGCTGGAGCCTCTGAGCCAGGTAACCATTTCGAAGATTGCCATAGACACTAGAACTCTGTTGTGGTAGAAGCTTCCAGAAGACAGATGTCTCCAAGAGAGGGATGGCGACCAAGATTTTTGGGCAGCAGAGTATAGACTGGCACAAGCTGGAAAGATTTTGAAGAGGCAAAGGAATTGGAATCGTCTCCATGCACAGTAATGCGGACAGGTGCTTCCAGGAACAAAGAAATATATAGTTGCCGGGGCCTCAGTTTGCTCCCTGTTAGATGCATCAGTATGGCAGAGACAGAGACGGAGAGAGAGGACTGAACCTGAGTGTGCGAAAATGTTGAGGGACAGAATGTGTTAGACCGCAGCATGCCCAAGAATGGCTCCCTAGGTCCCGTTCACAACACTGATTTCTATTCTTTACGGATTCCTGGAAGTTCTAGTACTATTACTCCATAGAACGATTATAATCAAGCTCCCAACTTCCTAATATTTTCTCTCTTCAGGGTTCTGTTCACCATCCATCTTCCTTTCCATTGCTCTGTGTCCAAAAATGCGATAGCATATGATGTAGAAAGTTCATCTCAGTAAATTTAGGGTTTTTCAATTACTTATTCATTTAACAAACACTTCTTGAGGTTCTACTATGTGCTAAGCCCTATGTTGGATGTTGAGACTCACATGATGAACGCAACCAACATGATCCCTGATCCGGTGGGATTTACATTCTATCAAGGAAGAAGGATAGACGGAAGTAAACACATAAGCATAATAGAAATATCATCAAATAATGAAAATGACTTTGAAGACAGAGTAACAAAGTGACTATAAAGACAAAATAGCACAATGGCAGCACTGGAGTGAGGGTGGTCAGAGAAAGCATCTCTCGAGAGAGAACCTTTGAGCTGAGAATTGAATGAAGAGAAGGAGGCAGCCACGCAAATACTGGGGGGAAAAAAAGCATTTCAGGCAAAGGGAAGAGCTGATAAAAATGGCAAGGCAGAAACAAGATTAGGTTGTCTAAGGAGCAGCCAGAAGGAGGAGGAGAAGGGGGAAAGGAAGAGGGTAGGAGATGGCACTGGAGGAGCAGGTGGAAACAGGTCATCTAGGACCTGGTAGTTCAAGTGTAATATGTTAAGATTTTGTTGCAAGTAAAGTTATAATTCACAGGAGGAGTTTAAGCATCCATCCCTCCACCTTTCAGTAATGGCGCCCCAATTTCCTTACTGGAAATGTCTTCTTTCCACATGGGAAATAGTTCAGTGGGACTGTCAGTCTAGGTGCCCCAGACCCTTGGCACAAGACCCAAGCTAAATCAATAGGGTGGACTCTCACTGGAGGTTCTTCTTGTTGATCTTATAACAGCTTTATTGAGGTAAAATTCACAGACCATACGGTTTACCCATTTAAAGTGTAAAATTCTACGGTTTTTAGTATATTCAGATTTGAGCAACCATCACTCAAGTTGATTTTGTAACATTTTCATCATCTCAGAAAGAAATCCTGGGTGGGATAGGCTGGGTGGGAGGGAGACACAAGAGGGAGGAGATACGGGGATGTATGTATATGTATAGCTGATTCACTTTGTTTTACAGCAGAAACTAACACACCATTGTAAAGCAATTATACTCCAATAAAGATGTTAGAAAAAAGAAAGAAAGAAATCCTGGACCCTTTGGCTCTTACCCCTCTACCCTCTTCTGTCCCTCCCCCGCTCCAGTTCTAAGCAAACCCTAATCTACTTTCTGCCTCTGTAGTCTTCCTTTTTCTGGACCTTTAATATGAATGGGATCATATAACATGTGATCTTTTGTGCCTGGCTTTTTTCACTTAGCATAATGTTTTCCAGGGTCATCCATGTTGTAGTATGGATGAGTGCATCACTGCTTTTAATGGCTGTACATATATACCACATTTTGTTTATCTGTTCTTCAATTGATGGACATTTGTGTTGTTTCCACTTTTTGGCTATTTTTACTAATTCTACTATGAACACTTGCATACAAGTCTTTGTGTGGCCATATGCTTTCCATTCTCTTGGGTAGATACCTAAGACTGGATTTGCAGGGTCATATAGCCACTCACTTTGAGGAACTGTCAAACTGGTTTTCACAGTGGCTGCACTAATATACGTTCTAAAGAGTGAGGCACGAGGCTTCCAATTCCTTTACAATCTCACCAACACTTGTTATTTTCCATTTAAGAAAAAATTATAGCCATCCTAGTATGTGTCTGATCGTGTCTAGAAGCGGTACCTAATTGTGGTTTTGATTTGCATTTGCCTGATGCCTAATGATATTAAGCATCTTTTCATGAGTTCACTGTCCTTTCTATAACTTTTTGGACACATGTCAATTCAAATCTTTTGCCCACTTTTTTTTTGTCTTTTTCTTATTGAGTTGAAAGAGTATTTTTTAAAACATATTCTGGATACTAGATCCTTATCGGATATATGATTTGTAAATATTTTCTCCAAAGAATCGAATTATGACGCACCAAAGGTTTTAATCATGATGAAGTCTAATTTATCTATTTTTTCTTTGGTTGCTTGTGCTTTGGGTGCCGTATATAAGAAGCCATCGCTTAGTCCAAGGTCATGAAGATTTATAACTACGTTTCATTTTCTTCTAGGAATTACATAGTTTTAGCTCTTATGTTTAGACCTTTGATCTATCTTGAGTTGGTTTTCGTATAATATATGGTGTGGGGAGGGAGTCAAAAATCCTTCTTTTCATGTGGCTATTCAGTTGTCCCAGCACCATTCACTGAAATAGCGAATCTATTGACCACAGATGTATGGGTTTATTTCTGACCTCTTAATTCTGTTGCATTGATTTATATATCTATCTTTATGCCAGTACCACGCTGTCTTGATTACTGCAGTGTTGTCTGAAAACCAGGAAGTGTGTGTTGTCCAACTTTGTTCTTCTCTTTCAAAATTGTTTTCATTATTCTTGATCCCTTGCATTTCCATGTGAATTTTAGGATCAGCTTATCCATTTCTGGACATATCTTTTCCCATGCTCTTACTTTCAACTAATTAATGGCTTTCAAACTACAGTGTGTCTCTTGTAGACAGCTTATGGTTGGATAATGTGATTTTTAAATCAATTGTACTAATTTTTGCCTTTTAATTGTGTTAATCATTTACATTTAATATAATTACTGATAAGGTAGGATTTATGTCTGCCATTTTTCTATTTGTTTTCTACATTTCTTATGTATTTTTTGTTTCTCAATTCCTCCATTACTGCCTTGTTTTGAGTTAAATATATATGTTATGGTGTACAATTTTTTTCATTGCTATGTATTTTATTCTATATTTTTGAATTATTTTCTTCATGGTTGCCCTGGGGATTACTATTAACATCTTAATCTATAAATGTCTAGTTCAGATTAGTGCGAAGTTAATTTCAATAGTGTATGTACAAAGACTTTGCTTCTTCGTGGCTCTTTTCCCCATATAATATTATCATCAAAAATTGCTTCTTTATACATTTTGTGCCCTTCAACGTGTACTTATAATGATCACATTATGCTGTCTTTTATATTTACCTATGCAGTTACCTTTACTAGTATCCTTTATTTCTTCATGTGGATCCAAGTTTCAGTCTAGTTTTCTTTCATTTCAGCCTGAAGGACTTCCTTCATTATTTCCTGTCAGGAAGGTTTGCTTGCAATGATGTCCTTCAGTTTTTGTTTATCTGGGAATGTCTTAATTTCTCCTTCATTTTTGAATGATATATTTTTTTCTGTATACATAATTCATGGTTGATAGTAGCTTCTTTTGTTTCATTTTTTTCCCTTTCAGTAAATTCATTTGAAAATGTCATCTCACTGCTTTCTGACCTCCATGGTTTCTGATGAGAAATCAGCTTACCTTATTGGGGATCCCTTGTAAGTAAGAGTCACTTCTCTCCTGCTCCTTTCAAGATTCTCTCTTTGTCTTTGGACATAATTTGATTATGTTGTGTCTAGATGTAAATATCTTTGAGAATATTATACTAAGAGTTCATTGAGCAGATATACAAATGGTCAATAGCACATAACCGCATGACCATAATGATGGTCAACGTCATTAGCCATCCGGGAAATGCAAGTCAAAACCAAAATGAGATATCACTTCACACGAAGTAGGACAGAAATAATGAAAAGGTCATATAATAACATGTTGGCGAGGTTCTGAAAAAAATTGAAACCCTCATACTCTGCTTGTGGGAATGTAAAATGGTACAGGAGTTTGCAAAACAGTTTGGCGGTTCTCCAAAAAGCTAAACATAGTTATCATATGACCCTGGAATTCCACTCCTAGGTGTATACCCATGAGAAATGCAAAGTATGTCCACACAGAAACCAGTACATGAATGTTCATGGCAGCATTAGTCATAATAACCAAAGGGTGGAAAAAACCCAAATGTTCATCAACTGATGAAAGAATAAATAATATGTGGTATATCCGTACAATGGAATATAATTTGGCCATAAAATAAATGGATACTACAACAATGCATGAACCTTGAAAACATTATGCCAAGTGAAAGAAGCCAGTCACAAAGGACTATGTATTATAAGATTCCATTTATATGAAATATTCAAAATACACGAACCCATAAACAGAAAAGATGTTACTGGTGGCTTAAGGCTGGGCACGGATAGAGAGATTGGGAGGTGATGACTGTGGTGTGTAGGGTTTCTTTCTGAAGTCCTGAAAATATTCCAAAGTTGATTAAGGTGAAAGCTGCAGAACTCTGTGAATATATTAAGTCATTGATCTGTACACTACAAATGGGTGAATTGTATGGTATATGAATTATATCTCAATAAAGCTGTTTAAAAAAATAGATCAACAAGAACTGTCTTCGTGAAGGTAGCTTACTAGTTAGTGCTTTGTAATCATAAAATGCTTGGCAATAAGACCTGGGCTTGAGTCTTTACTGCTCACTAGCTGTGTGACTTTGGGTGAATCATTTTCTCTTTCTGACTCTCGTTTTCCTCATCTGTAAAATGGCGTCAATAATAGTACCTACCTTATAAGGTGATTGTAAGGATTAAATTAAATATTGAATAAAAGGTGATTTCCAAACCTGAATATATGAAGACCCCAAGAACACATCTGTGGACTCCTGAGAATATGTTCTGTGGCCTCAAGTTTGAGAAACGCTGCCATTTGCATTGATCGCAATCACCAATACCAGTGCTAAAGCAGACACGGAAGCCAAGTATCACAGTTCACTTATGTGTGGTCCCCAAGATCATCCAGAATATACTTACTCATCAAAATCGTAGAGAACTCACTGACCCTAACCCCCTTGAGAATATATCCACTGCAACTATAACTCTCATTACTGCCGGAGGGAGTGTAAAGCGTTACAACTACTTTGGACAACTGGTTGGCAATCAGTACACCTACAATGGAATATTATCCAGCCTTATAAAGGAAGGAAGCTCTGACACCAGCTACAACGTGGATGAAACTTGAGGACGTTATGCTAAATGAAACGAGCCAGTCACAGAAAGACAAATATAGATACTACATGATTCCACTTCTGTGAGGTCCCTAGAGTAGTCAAATTCATAGAGACAGAAAGTAGAAGGGTAGGTGCCAGGGGATGTGGGCAGAGAGAAACAGGGAGTTGCTCTTCAATGGGTATAGGGTTTCAATTTTGCAAGATGAAAAAATTCTAGAAATCTGTTGCACAAAGGTATGATATTGTTAACACTACTGAACTACACACTTAAAAATGGTTAAGATGGTAAATTTTATGTTACGGGTTTTAAACCACAATTTAAAAAAAAATAAAAATAAAATACTTTCAAAAGAAAAGAAAAGGAATATTTGCTGTTGGGCCACAAGAGCCAGAAGAGCTGGCAGCTGGGAAGCCATGTGGTACCAACACAGCCAGCACTAAAGTTTCTTCTGTCTATTTGCTCTGGCATCAGGGTCCAGCTTCTCACCTAAAGTCCAACACAGTGGTCTTCTATCTTGGTTGCATGTTGGAATCACCTGAGGGGATTTTATATGTTCTGATGTCTGAGCCCCACCCTAGAGATTCTGACCTACTTTATCCAGGGTATGGCGTGGTAATTTAAAAAAACAAAACCAAAAAACAGGTATTTCTCAAATACAGCCACGATGGAGGCCCACTGATCTAGGGAGATTCAGAGCTGGTCTCCTTGGGGACTTGTGATGGGGTTCCCAGGACTGATGCACTTTAAGGGCCTGAAATGAAGTAGCTAGTGGCGACAGAGAGAAGGTAGAATCAGCTTGGTGATGATTGGAGTGGTTCGGGGGAGTCAAGGGTAACTTCCAGGTTCCTGGTTTGAACAACAGAAAGATGGTAGTGTGAATCAATCCGGTAGGGAAGACTGGCTAGAGGAACAGTATTTGCAGGGGAAGACCATGGATTCAGGTTAGGAGAAGACTTGAGATGCCTATTAGAGGTCCAGGTAGGGATGGTGCATAAGGAATTGGATATTGTAATCTGGAGCTTGGGGAGAGGTCCAGGGCAGCGGTAAATCTGTATATCATTGAAAGGTATTGGGATTGATGAAATCACCCTGGGTAGGAAGTGTAGAGAGGGAAAAGAGAGCTCAGAACCAGCTTCTTAAGTACTCCAGTACTGGCTTAGGAAACTGAAAAAAAGAAGTGCCTTTAAAAATGGTAAAAATAATAACAGCTAATCTTTATTAGAAATTAATTTGTGCAGAGCCCTGTTCTCCAACCCTGTTCTAAAGGCTTTACTTGTTTTAACTCAACGCTCACAACAACTCCATGAGTTAGGTCGTTGTGATCAGTGTCTAACTGCGTTTTGGTTTCTGACTGCTTTGTTTGTTTCGTTTTGTTTTTTTCTGGCTGAGCTGTGCAGCATGCAGGATCTTAGTTCCCCGACCAGGGATCGAACCCACGCCCCCTGCATTGGAAGAGCAGAGTCTTAACCACTGGACCACCAGGGAAGTCCCATGGTTTTTGACTGCTGAGAGCTTTCAAGCCCCATTCCTCCTCCTTTCCCTTTGGCCCCATATCTGAGCAAGTTCAGTGCTCTGTCCTGGGCACCAGTGGGAATTTCAAACCATGAAAGGCCCAGCCTCCGCACACAAATTCCCACCCCAGCTCCACCCCCTCTCACCACAATAAAAACCTGAAGCCATCCACCATCACCTCACTGCTGTTTTGTCCTAAACTGAACCTGAGCCCTTCACCTTGGGGAATCTTTGTGCTGCTCACTGTGTGAGTAATCGACTATGTTAGTTTCCTGTGGATGCTATAACAAACTACCACAAACCTGGTGGCGTAAACAGCAGAAATGTATTTTCTTACAGTTCTGGAGTCTGAAATCAGTTTCACTTGCCTGAAATTAAGTGGTTAGCAGGACCACACTTCCTCCGGAAGCTCCAGGGCAGAATCTGTCCTCAGCATCTTTCAGCCTCTGGTGGCTGCCAACATTCCTTGACTTGTGGCTGCATCCTCTAAAAACTAGAATCTTCAAATCTTTCTCTGTTCCATCTCCATATTGCCTCCTCCTCTGTGTGTGTGTGTCACCTTTGTCTCCCTCTGATAAGGATACATGTGACTGCATTTAGGGCTCACCTAAATGGCCCACCTAAAGATAATCCAGGGTAATGTCTTCATCTCAAGATCCTTAACTTCATCACATCCACAAAGATCCTTTCTTCAAATAAGGTAACATTTCCAGGTCCAAGGGATTAAGGCCTGATGTCTCAAGGAGCCATTTTTCAGCCTACCACACATGCATTGGTGCATCCTTGTGTGGAACAAGCCTGTCCAGTATCCAGCAGGGGATAGCAGGCTCCCAAATAAAACAGCAATATTATTCCCAATTCACAGATGACTGGAATGAGGGAACGGAGCAGCTTGGGGAAGTGAGGGAAGATGTGTTGTTTGGTTTTGTTTCTGCCCACAGGACTACTCCCTCATTACCTGAAAAAACTCTTGGATCCTTAATAGTGATCAGGCAAGAAGTGAAAAGGCCATCTGTAGTGCAGTTTGCTGGCCTGGAAGTATTGGAGGAAAAGAAAAGAAAAATTCGAGACCCAAAGGAGCATGCCAGTTCCTCAGTATAGAATGAGCTGATTGTAACCGTTACCGCTGAGCAGAGCGAATACCTTGAACGCCTGCAGGGAGCTAGCAAGCAGCTCCAAAGCTACAGTAGCTGTTCAGATCTGTTTACATGGAATTAAAGCTATAGTCGTTATCCATCACCCTACTTTTAGTGAGCAGCACATACTCAATTCACATCAGTAGTTACCTTGACAGTAGTTACTCTGATGTAGTTTTTCATAATTATCAGGCTGACTTTGACGTTTGTTCTTCACAGTTCCTTACCAGTTTCCCCTGACAGTTTATCCAGCACGTATGGTTAGTTGTATCCTTTGACATCCTCAGTGAAGTTGGGTTAAGTTCAGTTTCCCCACAGAAGTTAGGAGATCCGGGTTCAAGTCCTGGTTCTGCCACTCTTGCTGAGCGACATGGACCAAATCCCTCCTGCTCTCTGGGTTTCAGATGTTGCATCTGAAAAAGAAGGGAGGTGTATGGCCCTTTGCAAAAGCACACAATTCTTTATAGTGGCTGAAGCATCCTGGACCTTCCCCGGAGACAAATGATCTAAAAGGCAACTCAAACCACAGTACCACTGACCCACACAGGAGGCTGCTGCCTTTGCAGTGTCTCACGTTGGTCCTGAATTCTAAGACGTGGCATTGGGCAAAGAAAGGTCATCATTCTTCTTTGCAATGACTGTAACAGAGCTCATTCTTGGCAGTTACTGTAGATGGGCAGGAGAAAATTCTTTCATGATGAACAAAAGCTTTTGTGTCTCCTCCAAGCAGTGGAAAACTGCCTAGATGGACACACCAAACCACCCTGATGGGAGACTTTGGAATGTCTAATTTGAAAAACAGGCACGTGGCAAGCCAATGAAGGCTTCTGCTTCCCTTCATCTCCATCTCTTTGCTTCTCCCCTACTTGTTCCACTGTGCCAAAATTGAACCGTCTTTTCTCCGGAAACTTTAAAAGTTTACCATAATCATTTTTATTGGTTTTAAGCAATTACTAAATGAATCAGCAAAATAGTACAGCCAGATAACCAGCTTAATGTGCTCCTGGGGTAGACAGCCTTTAAAGAGGCTCTTTATTCCATAGCAGCTAACCCATTTCCCTCTAGGATAAAACAGTGGGGACACGGGCTTTGAGCCTGATAAAGTCAGGCTGTAATCCCAAATCTATTATATCCAGTGTGACTTTGGGCAAGTTGTTAACTTTTCTGGCCCTCCATTTCCTCATCTATAAAATCAGTCTCATAATAGCTATACCCTACGGTAAGTGGGTTACATGGATTCTATCCCTTAACGCTCACAGTAGCTTCTGAGGTGGCCGTCATCTGCCTTTATTGTGAGGATTAAGTGAGATAACTCAGGTGGGCAACCAGTATGCAGTAGGTGCTCAAGAAAATGGTGACCAGTTACCTCTGTGTGCTCAGCTTTGTGCCAGGTACGATAGAGGAAGTCAAGAAGTATTTACTCACTAAACATGAATTGAGCACCTGCCATGTATTCATTTTAAAAGTAGAGGGAGAATGTTCAGAGAAAGTACACAACTCAGTTTCTCAATCTCGACTGGTGGTCTTCTGTTAGGAAGGGTTTGGATGAGGTTGGATTAAATACCCCTACTGGCCAGATAGCCTCCAAGTGTCCTAGGTTTCTCTCCCGTATTTCCTAGTTCAGAGCTCAGGGCCACAAACTGGGATTTGACCCTCTGGTGGGGCTGGGGTTGTGGAGGAAGCACCCCTGGCGTCGCTGATGAGGCTGGATAGAAACCAAAGCAGAGGCGGAAAAGATTTGGGCCATTCAAGTGGCCTCTGCAAGAGAAGGCAGGGGCTTGCACTCCCTCCTGCACGGAATGGCCTTTCCCCAAGTTGGCCCCGGTCCACTGACTCTCCCTCCCACATCCCCGTCTGTCGCACATGCTCCTTGCAGACCTTGCCAGACTCCCACTCTTTGATCTTCTTGGCATCTTCAGGTTATTCCCTGGGTCTGGCAGGAGACTTATATGCCCATTGAAATTCAACTCATCTTACGAGTTTGAATGGCCCCTCTGGGGACACTATCAGGACTGACATTTGAGGCCACCTTTCTATGGCATATGGTGAGAATGGCAGCTCTTTAATACGATATGAGCTGATGAGAGGAATTTAATCCCTATTAAAGCCATCACAAATGTATGGTTAATTTTTCAATAAAAATAAGAGTGATATTTATGTAGTACGCATAAACCAATTATGAACATAAATCAATTAATAAAAAGTATCTGGTGGTACTACATGCCAGATGTCAGCTTATTGCCAGATGCCAATATTTATAACCTTATCTATCTATATCATACATATACCCTGCTGCACTGATTAACATATAAACACTTCTGAATTACATGATTACATGTGGTTTATAGGTTTATATATGAGAAAACACAATTAACCAAGGAAAAAACTATAAAGATGGTTGAGGCACTAAACAGCCTAAACAACAAAGGAATGCCAAAGATTAGACTATGGTACATTCAAGCATCAGTGATTTAAAGTGAGAAATGCTGTGTATAAAGACCTCACACTTAGCTTTCAGGCTACTGGTTCCAAATTGCAAAAAAATAAAATAAAAATTTTATCCACTTAATTTTACTGAACCACTGTAGCAGGTTGAATAGCGCCACCCTTCACCCCCCAATTCATGTCCACCTGGAACCTCAGACTGTGATCTTCTTTGGAAATAGAGTTTTTGCAGTTACAATTAGTTAAGAATCTCAAGATGAAATCATTCCGGATTTAGGGTGAGTCTTAAATCCAATGGCTGGTGTCCTTATGAGAAGACAAGAGGACACAGAGAGACAAACAGGGGAAAGCCATGTGAAGACAAAGGCAGAAATTAGAGTGATGCATGTGCAAGTCAAGAAATGCCAAGAATTGCCGACAACCACCAGAAGCTAGGAGAGAGAGGCATGGAACTGATTTCCCCTCAGAGCCTCTAGAAGGAATCAACCATCTCTACACCTTTATTTCAGACTTCTGGCCTTCTGAACTGTAAGACAACAAATTTCTGTTGTTTTAAGCCACCCAGTTTGTGATCATTGGTACAGCAGCCATCGGAAACAAATACAACCAACCACCTTAACTTCTATATCCAAACACGACAAAGCATCAAAAATGAGAACTAATACACCACCTAATTTGTGAATATAGAAGTATAAATTCTAAATAACATATCAGCAAAGCAATTCCTGAAAAATAATAATTTTTTAAGACTTGTTTACTAGGACCAGGCAGGTTTTATTTTAGATGCTTATTAGAAATATCTATGACTGGCATTCATCACATCAGAGTCAAAGCCATATGACCATCTTAATAGGTGTTAAGAGGGCATTTGTTAAAATCCACATGAGTTCCTAATAATCATTCTTAATAACATGTGATCATGAACATATTTCCTTAGCAGGACATACTATATGCATCTGAATGTGTGTATGTTTTGTGTCTGTGTATACGCACATGTTCTTCCCAGCTCTATCTACCGAGAGGACCTAGAAGCAATGACCCCAATGGTGCCCAGATCTTGATTTCTGAATACCATTCTCCTTGGAAAAATGGACTGGGGCAGTAAATGTACAAGATGTGCCTGAAGCATCTTGTATACCAGAAAGCAGGAAATGCTCAAAGAATAAAAGGATGAGGATATGCCAAAGGAATTTAGGAGCCAACCTGAAAGAGCAGTCAACGGTTAAAGTTGGAACAATTCGAGCAACAAAATAAAGTAGTACTGGAGTACAACCCAAAGTATAAAATAAATATACATGAGTTCATACTGACATATACATACTTGATTGAATAAATAAATGAGGTAGAAAGAAAAGCTCTTTCAATTCATAAATATAGGCAGAATAATGGACATAGAAAATCACCATTTGGCAAACGCCACCGTTTTTAAGAAGAATCAACAGCAGATGCTAAAATCGGTGCATGAAAGTATGATGAGCAACAGGATATTTACATAGTCTCAAAATATTTTACCACAAGATCTTTATTATTACTAAGGGAAGCATACTAACTTTACAGTGAAGAAAGCCGGCAAAAAATGATCAAAGTTAACATGATCAGCATGGGACGCATCGCCGTCACGCACCTCCTGATATCATGCCCTAAGAAGCACACAGAATTACTTCTGAGGCATTCTTGCCCCAAATGCAAAATATGAATTTAATCAAGGAAATGTTAGACAAACCTAGCTTGAATGACATTCTACAAAATAAGTGGCCAGTTCTCTTCAAAATTTCAGAATCGGTAAAGATAAAGACTAAAGGACCATCCCAGATCGTAAAAGATGCAGGGGACATGACAACTACATGCCATGCGTGATCCTGGATTGGATCCTGGACCAAAAAAGAACAGATATCAGTGGAACAATTGTTAACATCTGTGTAACATCTGTAGATTGGTTACTAATATTGTATCAATGTTAATTTTCTGGTTTTGATACTTATACTATGGTTATGTAAGATGTTAACTTTTGAGGAAACTGGATGAAGGGAATATGAGACTCCTTTGTACTATTTTGCAAATTTTTGTCAATTTGAAATTATTTCAAAATCAAAAGTTAAATTTAAAGAAGCGCCTCTCAAATTTTTAAAATTCTAGTGTATATCATGCAATGGAATTTTATGCAAATATTAAATTTAGGGTTTTCTTAAAGTAATAAGGTACCAATGAGGAAATGCTCACACTATATTAAATGAAGATATACTTTGTATGTAAATTTTATGTTCTATATGATCCCAATTCTGTATAATTATTCATAGATATACACATAGCAAAGCAAGAAAAATGAAGGTAATACTGCGAAGGAGAGGACAAAATGATCATATTTTCAGATGTTATCACACTCCACTTCTACTTAGAAATACAAGAGAATCAACTATAAGAACTCTTAAGATAATTCAATTAGGTGGTTATAAAAGAAATGTACAGGATTTAGAGTATTCTGTATGCCAGCAATAACAAGTTGGAAAATACAATTTTAAAAGAAAATCCCATTCACAAATAAAACCTTTAGAATATTAAGGGTAGACTAAGATTTTAGCAAGAGGGATTTGAAATCTAAGCTAGTAAACAGTTTGGATAGAGCTGGTAGAATTGGTTCAATATGGGGAAAAATAAAGTGAATCAGTATTCTTGCACTATAGGCCATTGAAGAGTAGCAGAATATGCCACCCCAAAATATGACTCTTTGTTAAGGATTATTTTGAGCTGATTATTTTGAGAAACTGCAGACACAGGAGAAGCTCTAAAAACAGAGTAGAAGCTACCCTTTTGTAAGAGACATTTACATTAGAAAGGGGTCTGTACCAGGAAGGGAGCTATTACTAGAGATCATTTTTTTTTCATCTGAGACACTTACCTACATGGCAGGGAAAATTCTGTTTACCATATATTTCCTCTTCTCACCTTCCTGTGAGTGGCCTTCTTCCCCTTTGAAACCCCAGAGCCCTGTCCCTTTCCTTAGCCCAGGATGGTATATAAGCCTGAATTGCCTGGCTGCCTTTTTGAGACTCATATCTTTGTGGGGCTCCTGTACCTACATATGTGCATACATAATTAAAATCATTTTCCTCCTTTTAATCTGTTTCTTATTACAGGAGGGTCTCATCCAAGAATCTAGAAGGGCAGAGGCAAAATTATTTTTCCTCCTCTACACCATTATAAATACCCTATGAAATAAATAGTTAAATGTGAAATGTTTAACCATTGGGGGAAAATAAGCTAGACATCATTGAGGTGAATATTTAATCCCAGGGGAAGGAATAATTCTTTAAGCATAAGTAGGTAGAAGATATAAAGGAAAAGACTGCTAGTTTTGACTACATAAAAGTTTTAAATTTATTTACTTCAACAAGACCATAAATAAGAATAAGAGAGCTTCCCTGGTGGCGCAGTGGTTGGGAGTCCACCTGCCGATGCAGGGGACACGGGTTCGTGTCCCGGTCCGGGAGGATCCAATGTGCCGCGGAGTGGCTGGGCCCGTGAGCCATGGCCGCTGAGCCTGCGCATCTGGAGCCTGTGCTCTGCAGCGGGAGGGGCCACGGCAGTGAGAGGCCCGCATACCGCAAAAAAAAAAAAAAAAGAATAAGAGAAATAACAAATTTGGAAAAATATTGTAATATATTTGACAGACAAGGGTCAGTAACCTCAATATGCAAAGAGTGCTTACAAATAAGCAAGAAAAAAAACTCACACAGAAAAAAAGAGAATCCTAGAGTCTCCACCCCAAAACTGTTAGAACTAATAAATAAATTCAGCAAAGATTGCAGGATACAAGCATAATATACAGAAATCTGTTGCATTTTTTATACATTTATAATGAAATATCAGAAAGAGAAAGTAAAAAAAAAAATCCCATTTAAAATCACATCAAAAAATAAAGTAAAATACCTAGTAATAAACCTAACTGAGGAGGTGAAAGAATTATACACTTAAAACTATAAAGCATTAATGAAGGAAATTGAAGATAATTCAAAGAAATGGAAAGATATCCCATGTTCTTGGATTGGAAGAATCAATATTCTTAAAATGGCCATACTACCCAAAGAAATCCACAGATTTGATACAATCTCTATCAGAATATCCATGACATTTTTCACAGAACTAGAACAAATAGTCCTAAAATGTATATGGACCCACAAAAGACCCCAAATTGCCAAAGCAATCCTGAGAAAAAAGAACAAAGTTGGAAGTTTAACCCTCCCAGACTTCAGATTATACTACAAAGCTACACTAATCAAAACAGCATGGTATTGGCACAAAAGTAGACACATAGATCAATGGAACAGAATAGAGAGCCCAGAAATAAACCCACACATCCACGGTCCATTAACAAACAAGGCAAGAATATGCAATGGAGAAAAGACAGTCCTTCAATAAGTGGTGCCAGGAAAACTGGACAGCTACATGTAAAAGAGCAAAATTAGAACAGTCCTTCACACCATATACAAAAATAAATTCAAAATGGATTAAAGATCTAAATTTTAGACCAGATACAATAAAACTCCTAGAGGAACACATTGGCAGAACATTCTTTGACATAAATCACAGCAGTATCTTTTTGGATCCTTCTCCTACAGTAATGGAAACAAAAGCAAAAATAAACAAAGGGGACCTAATTAAACTTAAAAGCTTTTGCACAGCAAAGAAAACCATAAACAAAATGAAAAGACAACCTAAGGAATGGGAGAAAATATTTGCAAACTATGCAACGAACAAGGGATTTTCAAAATATACAAACAGCTTACACAGCTCAATATCAAAAAAACAAAAAACCCAATCAAAAAATGGGCAGAAGACCTAAGTAGGCACTTCTCCAAAAAAGACATACAGATGGCCAACAGGCACATGAAAAGATGCTCAATGTCGCTCATTATTAGAGAAATGCAAATCAAAATTACAATGAGATACCACCTCACACTGGTCAGAATGGCCATTATCAAAAAGTCTACAAAGAATAAATGGTGGAGAGGGTGTGGAGAAAAGGGAACCCTCTTACACTGATGGTGGGAATGTAAATTGGTTCAGCCACTATGGAGAACAGTATGGAGGTTCCTTAAAAAACTGAAAACAGAGCTACCATATGATCCAGCAATCCCACTCCTGGGCATATATCCAGAAAAGACAAAAACTGTAATTCGAAAAGATACATGCACTGCAATGTTCATAGCAGCACTATTTACAATAGCCAAGACATGGAAGCCACCTAA
>NW_021703779.1:123890057-123899130 GCF_005190385.1 Monodon monoceros
ATACTACTCAGCCATAAAAAAGAACAAAATAATGCAATTTGCAGCAATATGGATGAAACTAGAGATTATCATACTAAGTGAAGTAAATCAGACAGAGAAAGACAAATATCAGATGATATCACCTATATGTGGAACCTAAAAATATGATACAAATGAACTTATTTATAAAGCAGAAACAGACTCACAGACATAGAAAACAAACTTATGGTTACCAAAGGGGAAGGGGAAGAGGGATAAATTGGAAATTGGGGATTAACAGATACACACTATTATATACAAAATAGGTAAACAACAAGGACCTACTGTATAACACAGGGAACCATATTCAATATCTTGTAATAACCTATAATGGAAAAGAATTTGAAAAATAATATATATATATGTATGTATAACTGACTCACTTTGCTGTACACCTGAAACATTGTAAATCAACTACACTTCAATAAAAAATATACTAAAAAATGAAACCAAAAACGAGACAGTTGGATTAAGAAGATATGGTATATATATGGAACACAATGGAACATTACTCAGACACAAAAAAGAATGAAATACTGCCATTTGCAGCAACTTAGATGAACATAGAGAGTATTATGCTTAGTGAAAAAAGTCAGACAAAGACAAATATTATATGATATCACTTATGTGTGGAATCTAAAAAATAAAACAAGCAAATGTGTATACAAAACAGAAACAGACTCACAGACATAGAAAAAAAAAAACTTGTTGTTACCAAATGGGAGAGGGAAAAGGGGAGGGACAGATAAGGGGTATGGGATTAACAGATACAAGCTATCATATATAAAACAGATAAGCGAGCTTCCCTGGTGGTGCAGTGGCTGAGAGTCCGCCTGCCGATGCAGGAGACACAGGTTCGTGCCCCGGTCTGGGAAGATCCCACATGCCGCGGAGCGGCTGGGCCCATGAGCCATGGCCGCTGAGCCTGCGCATCCGGAGCCTGTGCTCTGCAACGGGAGAGGCCACAACAGTGAGAGGCCCGCATACCACAAAAAAAAAAAAAAAAAAAACAGATAAGCAACAAGGATGTACTGTATAGCACAGGGGATTATACCCATTATCTCGTAATAACCTATAATGGAATATAATATGCAAAAATACTGAATCATTATGCTGTACACCTGAAATAACACAATACTGTAAGCCAACTATACTTCAATTTTCAAAAAGTGAAAAAAACATACAACAGTACTTACAGGAACAAAATATTAAAAACAGTATAAAAAATCCTGGTCCGTTTATCTTATAAGATAAAATACCACACATCAAAAATTATCTGACAAAAATATCAGAATTATAAAAATAGCTACAAAATACAATATATTGTCAAGTAAAATACAATACAGGGTAAAGTAATAAAAACATGTTATAAAATAGTATTAAAGTATAATCTCAATTTAAATATATATATATTTATATTATATATTTTAAGTATATAAGTACCTCCACCATTTGGTTTACTTCAAATATAACAAGAAAGTCTGTTTTGAATGTATTGGGAAGCCACTAAGAGTACAAAAATTTTAAACATAATTGAAATTGAAACAGTGTGATATTTTAATAAAAGAAAATTTAATTATATGATTTTAAATCACATATATATAAGTTCATTTATTCAATAAATATTTATCAGGCACCGATTATGTAGCAATCACTCTAGTAGGTTCTAGGGATACAATCATGAACAAGAACACAAACTTGACCTGTGGCATTTACACTCCGGTACAGCACATGTATTCAGCATACAAATACACAAATAAATATATAACTACAGATTTCAGTAAGTGTCTTGAAGAAATATTACAGGTTACTACAATGGCACATAAAGAGGGACTCATTTGTTAGGAGGGTAGGCGTGGTGTGAAGAGCATAGAAAAAGAACTGAAAGTTGTTTTTCAAACGTTAAAAGTGATGATGATTTTAATAGGACCATTAGTAATCATTAGTGATTTTTCCTTTTTATAACGTTTGCTATATTTCCCTAAATTTCAGCAATGAACCTGTATTACTTTTATAATCAAAAGAGAAGAAAATACGTAGGAGCATGCTTAACCAAGGAGGTGAAAGGCTTGTACACTGAAAACTATAAAATACTGATGATGGAAATTAAAGCAGACACAAGTAAATGGAAAGCTACCTCGTGTTCATGGATTAGGAGAATCAATATTGTTAAAATGTCCATACTACCCAAAGCAATATACAGATTCAGTGCAATCCCTATCAAAATCCCAGTGGCATTTTTTACAGAGATAGAAAAAACAACCCTAAAATTCATATGGAACCACAAAAGACTCCACATAGCCGAAACAATTTTGAGCAAGGACAAAGCTAGAGGCATCACACTTCCTGATTTCATAATATATTACAAGCTACAGTAATCAAAACAGTATGACACTGGCATAAAAACAGATATATAAACCAATGGAACAGAATAAAGAGCCCAGATATAAACCCACACATATACAGTCAACTGATCTTCCAAAGGATGCCAAGAATACACAATGGAGAAAGGATAGTGTCTTTAATAAATAATGTTGGGGAAACTGGATATCTGCATGCAAAAGAATGAAATTAGACCCTTATCTTGCACCATACACAGAAGTAAAGTCAAAATGGATTAAAAGCTTAAATGTAAGACCTGAGACTGTAAAACTCCTAAAAGAGCTTCTTGACATTGGTTTTGGCAATGATTTCTTGGATATGACATCAAAAGCACATGCAACAAAAGCAAAAATAAACAAGGAGGATTACATCAAACTAGAAAGTCTTTGCACAGCAAAGGAAACAATCAATAAAATGAAAAGACAACCTACAGAATGGGAGAAAATGTTTGCAAACCATGTATATGATAAAGAGTTAATACCCAAAATATATAAGGACCTCTTAAAACTCAACATCAAAAAAAACAGAAATAATTCAATTAAAAACTGGGCAAAGGACTTAAATAGACATTTCTCCAAAGAAGACATACAAATGGTCAACAGGGACATGAAGAGGTGCTCAACGTCACTAATCACCAGGGAAAAGCAAATCAAAACCACAATGATATATCACCTCACACCTGTTAGGATGGCTATTATTAAAAAAAAAAAGAAAAAAGATAGCAAGTGTTTTCAAGGATGTGGAGAAAAGGGAACCCTTCCATACTGTCAGAGGGAGTGTAATTTGGTGCAGCCACTATAGAAACCAGTTTTGAGGTTCCTCAATAAATTATTTTTTTAATAAACTTATTTACTTATTTTATTTTTCGGCTGCGTTGGGTCTTCATTGCTGCGAGCGGGCTTTCTCTAGTTGCGGCAAGCGGGGGCTACTCTTCATTGCGGTGCGCGGGCTGCTCATTGTGGTAGCTTCTCTTGTTGCGGAGCACAGGCTCTAGGCGCATGGGTTTCAGTAGTTGTGGCACGTGGGCTCAGTAGTTGTGGCTCACGGGCTTAATTGGTCCGCGGCATGTGGGATCTTCCCAGACCAGTGCTCGAACCCGTGTTCCCTGGATGGCAGGCAGATTCTTAACCACTGCACCACCAGGGAAGTCCCAAGGTTCCTCAATAAACTAAATAGAGCTACCATATGATCCAGCTGTCCTACTGCTAGGTATATATGCAAAGGAATTGAAATCAGGATCTCAAAGAGATATCTGTAATCCCATGTTCATTGCAACATTATTTACAATAGCCAGGACATGGAAGCAACCTAAATGTTCATTATCGGATGAACGGACAAAGAAAAGGTGGTTGTCTTAGTTTGGGATGCTATGACAAAGTACCATAAACTGGATGGCTTAAACAACAAACATTGATTTCTCCAGTTCCAGAGGCTAACGGTACTGTATTGTATACTTAAAAATCTGCTAAGAAGATAGATCTGTTGTTAAGTGTTCTTATCATAAAAAATAATAGTAAATAAAGATGGTGGTAAAAAGTTTTTGGAGGTACTGGGTGTGTTTATGACATAGATTGTGGTGTTGGTTTCATGGGTGTATACTTGTCTCCGAACTCATCAAGTTGTTTATATTGAATATGTACAGCTTTAATGAAGTGGGTTTTTTTAAAAAAAGACATAAACAGTGAACGTAAAAGAAAACATAACAAAAATAAAACAGATATTTTAAATATTACTGCTTACTTTAGCCAATCCTCCAAAAATCATACTGTCCAACAAGGACAAGCTGACTTACCTAAAATGTGTCCCTGTGTACATCTCCTCCCGCGGCCTGATGAACACAAAGGGACACCTGCGCCTTGTCCCAACTGCTCTTCAAGTCATTTTTTAAACTTTGTCATGACGTTGATATCTCCACCACTGGCTTACCTCAAATGCAAAAAAGAAAGTCTATTTTGAATATACTGGGAATCTTCTAAGAGCAAAAATTTTAAACATAGTTGAGAAAATAAGATAATGAATATAAAGTACTTGGCCCAGTGGGCGGAAGACGGTGACTGTTCAGTCAATGATGACCAACACCATCATCATTGTTATTACTTCTCAGTATATATTTACAATCCTCCTTTTGAAATACCATAAGACCAATAACTTGGTAGCCTCATGGCTCTCCACATATTAGGGATAAGCATTTTTTTGCATGCAAATACGCCATATTTATTGATTCCTCTGTCTCTCCTCCATGGAAGAAAATACCGTTGGTAGAAATAAGATATCAGCCTCAACTTGTACAGATACCCAAGATCTTGTAAGTCATTACAATGTGTTTTTGAGAGTTGCCACTTCACTGCTCTATAAAAAGCTTCCTGGAAAAAGTATTAACAGATGGCCTCTTACTCTCTGAGACTGTTAGTAGCACACCAGATGGCAACCCAAATGAGAAGATTCAACTTAAATTCTCCAAACTGAGGGAACTGTGACACTAGCTTTTTAATAGGTGTGCAGCATTAGAGGTAGCAAAGAAATGATCAGCTAAGATAAAAACTCACTTTCTCTCCTTATTTCAATGTGGAATACAGTCTTCATTGCCTTACCAGTTTGCCAGATCGTTCTGATAAAATGCTGGAAATGGTTCGCCCGACACAAACAGAAATTTTATTTGAAATGACTGACAGATTTATGAGGTGTAAGGCTAGTCTAAAGAATGAAAATACAAGGCAGTGCCCCAGGGACGAGTGCTCTGTGGCACAGACACTCCTTTTTCTCCAGGACCAGTCAGTCATTAGTTTGCAACATTTTGCTCTTATTGTTAGAAATATTAGGCCTCAGCTCAACTATCAAACTTTTGACAGGGAGGTAATAACTGTTCTGAGATACTCATCTTTCCAGATGTCCAGTTCATCCTACTGGTGAATAAAAGCCTGGGCTGCAGGTTCCCTTCTCAGGCATCGCTACTATACCAATTCTCTCAGGTTTCCCTGCGTGCCAAAATAACATTGCCCCATTAGGGTTCAGAAAAGGCCAACGGAGTCTTCAAGTTGGCTTAGGAAGGTATCCTTCTACCATCTTAGGTTACATTAGTCAATGAAGATGTTTTTGGATATCAGAGAGTACCCAAATATCAATGTTTCAAGACACCATGGAACCGCCCCCCCAAGTTGGCACTCAACCACTTCATTCTGTAGGCTACCTTGGATCTTCAAATATGGAAGCCAATGGGGCACACTGTACAGATGGATTTTTGGCAAAGCGGCTGGAACTATGGTCTGCAGTACAAACACACCGTATTAGAATATGCATATATATGCTCTGAATCAGTCATTTGAGAGACATGGTGGATCACAGGCTCTCTGACTGTACAAGACTGCCGTCCTCTCCTGTCTCAAGTGCAACTCTACTGCAGGGCTGAGGTAGACACAAAGGAAACATGAAGGCCACAGACCACATCAAACTGTCAGGAGTTCCTTCCAGTTTTCTTGCAAGCTCCTAGGACAGCTAGAGGCTGTGAACCTCTAGCTGTGAACCAGGGATTGGGTCCATCCCCTGCTCTCATGAACCCTCCATACCTGTGAGTTTTAAGCTAAGACTGTGAGCACCGTTTCACAGTCAGACATGGCTCCAGGGTTCCAGAGCACAGGTGCTGTCTAAAGAAAGAGTGAGTCCATCAAGGGGGCTGACCAGCCTGGAAAACCAAGTTCAGAGAAGTGTAAGTTGTCATGCATATCCGGCACCATCTGAAGGAGAGAAATCCTGGATCTGGGGTTGCTAAGGAGATGATCCTTGCTCAAGACAGGAACAGAGCACCGAGCTCCCTCAGTGCCGGAGTAAAAAATGCCCACCCCCAGGCCACCCACCTCTCCAAGCAATATTTGGCTTAATGATGCTGCTTCCCAGGTCTCTGGATACCAAGAAGGAGACACAAATACATTCTGGCTACTGGAAAGAGGGAAGAACTGTTATAGATTCTTTGACTTCTTGCTTTCTATGTCACTGCCTAGTATTTCAGTTGGCATGAGTCTGTCCTCACTTCTGGCACCCTGACATGACACAGCTTAAGACTGAGAACCAGCCTGCAGAAGTGGAGTTCTTCACCTGGGGTTCATGGCCTTTTAGGATAGGTCTTTAGGAGTTCAAGGAATTCCACGAAGTTATATGTATAAATGTGTGCACTGGTGTGTATGACCATGTGGGGCTATGAAGTAAAAAAAAATTCAGATTCCCAAAGTGGCCCATGACTCAAAAAAGGTTAAAAACCACTTCTCTAGCTTCCTGGTTGGTGAACACACATAGGTGCTGGGAGGGTGGCATGCCCGGGGAAGTCACAGAAGCTCCGTGCCACCCCCTATCCACCCACAATACCCTGCCCTATGCATCTCTTTCATTTGGCTGTTCCTGAGTTGTGCCCTTTATAATAAACCAGTAATAGTAAGTTTCTGTTTTTAATCACTTCTCTAGAATGTGGTGACCCAACCAAGAAGCTGCTCTTGGGAAACCCTGCCCACCACTAACCATCACCCTTAGATGGCACCTAGGTATCTAGACAGCATCACTGCATCCCCTTAAATTGCAACAGTGCAATGCCTAAACCATACCAGGCAGGACCATTTCTATTATTTCTAAAGATTGTCAGAAAAGATTTTACAACGCCTCTCAGTTATAATCCAAAAGACGACTGTCCTCAAAGTAAAATAATAATTCTATTATTTGCTACCAAGCCTCACCCCACAGAAAGTTCGTCTTTTCCGTACTTCTAAGTCTTAGTGTAATTGACTCATATTCCCCAGGAATTATAAGGGAGGTCTGGTGGAAGGGTAGTCCTTCTTAATCCAAAAATGCCTGGGCTTTCTTTACCACGTGATGTATTAGAGCTCAGAAAGAGGTGGCATTAATCTCCTAATAATTAAATGAATCCATGATTGCCAATGAACAGCAGAGGACAATGTATGAACTTGCAAACCACACAGATGTCCTCTCAGACAAAGAAAGGATTTATAGAAAGTCAAATATACTGATAATAACATCACATATTTATCATGGTGGTCGACGCAGGCAGAATCCCACAGAGGAAGCCTTCCTCTTGGCTTCAGCATTGGCTGCCAGCCAAAATTCACAGGCTATAAACAATGAAAACCTTTCCATGAAGAAAGTTAGGAGTGGAACTCACTTGGGGTCCCCAGCTTTCTGAGGAAGTGCTCAAGCCATAAGTCAAAGCAACATTTTCATCAGCCCAAGGTGGCAGGCAGGATAAATGACCTGGCCATGAATGCACACGTTGAGAGGGAACTGTGAGAGGGGCCCTCAGGAAATACCTGAGGAATGCTGACGCCCATCTCTGTGGGCCTGGGCTGGAGACGAAGGCCCCAGCGAAGGTGTTAGCCCACCGTGGGAAGCCGAGCTCCTCCAAGCCTGTCTCGCTCCAGTAAAACACAAAGGCTTCATTGTTGACTTTCTGTGGAAACAAGGTTCTGGTTTTACTAGCAGCCTAATTCAGGGAATGTGCTGCCTTGTGTGTTATGCGAAGCTAAGAAGGTTGAAGGTGGCCCTAAGTCGGGTCGTGGGCCCTAAAGCCTAGTGATGGCGTGGTCCATGAGAGCAGATGTCCACAGATTTTCCACTCTACTTTCCCAAGGTGTTGACGTTTCCCAGCTTTTGAAGATGCAAATTTGTGATGTGTGAAATGAAAAGTCCAGTACCCGTTCCTTTGAAAACCTAAAAGAAAGAAGTCACTTAGAAAAACTTCTTTCCCCTTGAGGTCACTGGGTTGAGTCCACCCTCGACTGGTTGTTACCAAAGTTCATTACTCAGACTTAAGTTCTAAATATCAAGGTTTCAGGGCATTGAGAGATGAGGGGAGAAAGGGGGGCTGAGAGGAAGCTGGGGGAAAGATGGGGGCACCAGAACTCCCAGCGGCTGGGCCAACGGGGGTCCAGACCCCAAAAAAGCAGTGCATTATTGCTAGGGAGCCCGGAAGAGTGGTCTCAAGTCCATGAGGGACGAGTAGAAAGTCAGAGGTGATGATGGACACCTATGATTCTCAGAATACTTGCCATTATAGAATTGGGGTTCAGAGAAGGGCTCCCACAAAAAAGATGTATCACTGGGAAATTTAATGGGCACGTTCGATTCCTTAATTAGAGCTTTTCTGTGGGCAGGAATGGGTAGAGAAGGGCAAAGCCATGTGAATCTGCAGACGCTAGATGCTGGGCTAGACTCCTTCCTGTGTACCAACCTCCCAGTGCCTCCATCAGAGTTACAAATGGCTACATGTTCTGAAACAGTCACTGAAACCACATAAAATAAATACACACCCAAAGGTCAAAAGACTCCTCAATTTGTCAAGTGCCTGGCACAGCGTAGAGGAGTCAGCACATGGAAGAAATTGTTATGATCACATAGTTGTTTGAAACTGTTCCCAGCTTCTCCAACTGGACTGAGTTCCTTGAGAGCAGATGCCTCTTGTTACCTCCCTGCTGTACAGAGCACAGTTTCTGAAAGATAGAGTCAATGTAGGCAGCATTCAGTAAATGTTTTTCAATGACTGAATGGAAGGAAGAAAGGAAGGAAGGAAGGAAGGAAGGGAGGGAAGGAGGGAGGGCGGGAGGGAAGGAACGCAGGAGGGAGGGAGGGATGGAAGGAGGAAGGGAGGGAGGGGGGGGGGGTGGGAAGGGGGGAGGGA
>NW_021703779.1:123899230-123926517 GCF_005190385.1 Monodon monoceros
GAAGGTGGAAGGGAGGGAGGGAGGAAGGAAGGAAGAAGAAAGAAAAAGCGCTACATAGTCATTGCATGAGAAAAAGAACTTTCTCTCATCCTCCACATCAGATTAGTACTTCTGATTTTACTTCCCAACATCTTTATTTTATTTATTTATTTATTTTCTTGTGGTACGCGCGCCTCTCACTGTTGTGGCCTCTCCCGTTGCAGAGCACAGGCTCCGGACGCGCAGGCTCAGCGGCCATGGCTCACGGGCCCAGCCGCTCCGCGGCATGTGAGACCTTCCCGGACCGGGGCACGAACCCGCATCCCCTGCATCGGTAGGCGGACTCTCAACCACTGCGCCACCAGGGAAGCCCTACTGCCCCACATCTTTAAAGCCATTCCTCCACTTCCTCTGTCGCCGCTGCCACCATCTTGTCATGCACTCTAACCTGGCCTCTTCAAGTCTCATAACTGGTCTTTCTTCCACCTATCTCAACTCCCCTTCCAATCACACTCCACTCCGCAGTCAAAAGAATCTATTTAAAATTCATATCCAATCATCGTGACGGCCTCCTTCTTAAAATATTTCGGTGGATCCAATGCCCACTTGGGATAAAGACCAACTCCTTACCACGGTGTGGCCGATTAAACGTGTGCTGAGAAGACCAGCATGGCCGCAGTGACGGGACTCCTAAAGGCAGAGCACACAAGAGGCCAATTCAGCTTCCGAGGAGCAGTATCCATTCCGGGTGAAGGCGGCCCAGGTGGCAGCTGCTGAAGAAAGCCCTACTCTACCCAGACATGGAGGATACCTGTGGCTGAGACTGAGCGGACTAAGAAATTAGAGAGAAGAAATTTTGGACTTCAATTCTTTGGAATTAAGAATTCTAAGCTTTGGACTTCACTGAAGTACTTTAAAAACACCCACTTACTAACCAAGAATTGCCATGTTGAGAAGTCATTATTGTCTCTCTTGTTTTTATTTTATAACTTTATTTATTTATTAAATTTATTTCTTTATTTTTGGCTGCGTTGGGTCTTCTCTAGGTGCGGCGAGCGGGGGCTACTCTTCGTTGCGGTGCGCGCGCTTCTCACTGTGGTGGCTTCTCTTGTTGCGGAGCACGGGCTCTAGGTGCACGGGCTTCAGTAGTTGTGGCTCGTGGGCTCTAGAGCACAGGCTCAGTAGTTGTGGCGCATGGGCTTAGGTGCTCCGCGGCAGGTGGGATCCTCCCGGGGCAGGGCTCGAATCCGTGTCCCCTGCCTTAGTAGGCGGATTGTTAACCACTGCGCCACCAGGGAAGCCCCATTATTGTCTCTTCATTAAAGCAGGTTCTCAAAGATACCTTTTGATCCCGGTTCGAGTCACTGTATGAATTTATTTTACAGCATTTGCCAATGTGTAATGGATTCCAAGAAAGGCTTTCTGCTATATCCCCTTCATTTTTTTGGTCAAATATTTATTGAGCACCTACTATGTTTCAGGTACTCTGCTAGGTGATGGGGTATCAGTAGTAAAAAAGAAAGATATGGTTCCTTCCTTCAAGGAGCTGGGAAGTGTTCTGAAGGAAAAGAACAGGGTGCTTTGAGAGTGTATAACATGGGACCTGACCTAGCCAGAGGGAACAGAGAAAATATGACATTCTCTCTGAGACCAGAAAGATGAATAGGAATTACCCTGACATGGCACCTGTCAGTAGGATCTTGGTTAAATGGAATATTCAAGAAATACGGTATTTAGGTTCATTGAAAGTTCTAGCTTTTTAATTAAATAATTAATTATACCTCATTTATAAAGACTAAAATTCCAGTCCTTTCATTTCTATTTTCTCACTTTACTGTTATAAACCCTCAATGAGAGAGATTGAGAATTCTCTCTGGTTTTGTAGATATTTTCTGTGTCCCATCCACGTCCCTCAGCCCTTAGCATTTCCATGCACACTGGCCCTGCTTCCTGCTGCCAGTATCTGTGTCTCTTTGCCTGAGCGCTATCTCTGAACACAAGTGTCTGCTTCCCCTGCCCACATGGCAGGCCTGAAGGATGAGGAACTAACCCTGTGCTGGAAGCAGCTCTGAACCAACGACTGGTGGGAGTCAGTATATGAACGACCTAGACCTTCATCCCTTGGGCAGGACAACTTGGAGGCAGGTATTCTACTTTGGTACCTAGAGATCTCCAGAGGGATTAAGCTGCCATTGTCCACAGTGGTAACTGACTTCATAACACACACTTTGGTGGTTGCTTTCTGCCTTGTGGCATTTCTGTATTCCTCTGTAGGTGTTTCCTGAGATCACCTCTCTAATGGTTAATTTTATATGTCAACTTGGCTAGGCCATGGTGCTCAGCCGTTTGGTCAAACACCGCTCTACATTTTCTGTGAAGGTATTGTTTAGATGTAATTAACACTGAAATCAGTAGACTTTGAGTAAAGCAGGTTGCCCTCCATTGAGTGGGTGGGCCTCATCCAATCAGTTGAAGGTGTTAAAAGAAAAAGACTGAGGTTCCCCCAAAGAGGAAGCAATTCTGCTCTGGATGGCCTTCAGACTTGAGCTGCAACGTCAATTCTTCCCTGCATCTCCAGCCTGCTGGCCTGCCCTGCAGATTTCAGGCTTGCCAGCCCCCCAAATCTATAGCTATATCTATGCAAATATATACATGCAAATATACATATAGAAATGCATACATAAACAAATATATACATATATGCATTATAAGTAGAACATACGTGTATGTGTATATATATCTTTGGATGCATATATTTGGATAGATAGATAGAGCTAAGTGACTTACTGAAGTCCCAAAATGTCCTCGACATAGAGTTCAGCCGAGAAGCCCCATCTCCTCACTGGCACGTGATTTGGCAAACACTTGCTTTGCCCTCCTCTTCCCACGTCCATGCAGACATGGTGAGTTGATCTTTTCCTCTGGGCCCAGTCGAATCCTCAGAAACGTTCTCAAGCCTCACTCTGGGCAGCCTCTTGCAGTCAGTAAGGCCTGGTGTACAAGAAGAGACCCGTTCGCGACCCCTGTTCTGGACCGCATGGAGAACCTCTCTGAAACACATCGCCATACTTTCTGACTTTGGTAGCGGCTGGCAGAATCTGACTAGCTCTTCCCACCTCTGACGCCCGACCAGCAACTTGAAGTGCATTGCAGACCCACACCCCACCCTGCCCGCCGCTCCACACACTTCCATGCCCATTCAAGCCTGCTCCATTTCCTGACAGCGCCCCTCCCCCCGAACACCCACGCCCAGGCACTGAGCTGGGAACTGTGGCACTCCCAGAGCCCAGATCTGATGGCCCAGCCAGAGCTGAGGCTAGCATGGGCCTGGCCAGGAAGAGGTGGTACTCCCTGCTGATGGGCTGAGAAAAGCAACTCAGGAGGGAATGAACTCCTCTAGACACAGAGAGTTATTTCGGTCTCTCCTTCCAGTGGCCTTTGGGGGAGCGGCTGGCTAAGAAAAGAATAAAAAAGTGTCCCAGAGCCGATCCTGTTCTTCACGAGTCCTCACACATGAGCCTAGAGCTCGTTCACATATTTGCCAAAGTGCTTGCATATGCTGCAACTTCTCTTCTTATGGAATCTAAGGCCACAGATTTGGGAAAGTGGATTCGCAAGAGAAACACAGCAGAGATGGCAAACCCTAGTGGGTTAAGAGCAGCAAAGGGGGCTGGTGCAGGGACCCCTGGCCCAGCTGGGAATCTTCCGACTGTCCCCGGAGACAAAGCTGCCTATGTTGGTCTGGGCGGCTCCTGGAAGATGGAGGCGTGGAAACAGCGGGCCCCTCCCCCCTCCAGGCTGCGGGTCTGCAGCACGCATCAAGACAAAAGGGAGAAAATGAAAGGGCTCTAGGCTGCAGGTTGAGTGGGACACGATGACGAAGACAGCAGGAAGCTTCCACGAGAGGAAATGCTTTAGCAAACAAGGCCTGGCCTCTGAGCCCTCACCCCCACCTTTGGCCTGCTTTGATCAGCACAAGCCAGTGGCAAAAGCAAGGATGCTGGGAACTAGCAAAGCCGAGGCTCCCAATTCCTAGCGGGAAAACAGTCTACCTTTTCTCCTACGTGCGTACATAGTTTGTCAAGGTCACATTGATGAGACCACAAATAGTGAACCAAAAGCCATCTGGATCAGAGATTAGGAGACCAGGGTCCAAGTGTCAGCATGACCACCGACCCCCAAGGTGACACACCCAAGGTCAAGGGCCGTCCACACGCAGGGTGATATTGCGGTAGCATAACCACTCTGAGGCTTTGTGTTTGGACAGTCGTCTGTACAGTTCACTGGTCTGAGCAAATCCTGAAAACAACCCAGTGAGACAGGCAGGTGTATCATCCCATTTTACACATGACGCGACTAAGACTCAGAGAGGTTAATGCACTTACCTAAGGCCACAAAGCTAGTCAGCGGTGGAGTCAGAATTCACACTCTCGAATCTGGGCCCATCTTTACCTGCCATGGTTTCTCTTACAAGCTCTCAGAGAGTGATCAAAAAGTGATGCAGGGCTTCCCTGGTGGCGCAGTGGTTGAGAGTCCGCCTGCCGATGCAAGGGACACGGGTTCGTGCCCCGGTCCGGGAAGATCCCACATGCCGTGGAGCAGCTGGGCCCGTGAGCCATGGCCGCTGAGCCTGCGCGTCCGGAGCCTGTGCTCTGCAACGGGAGAGGCCGCAACAGTGAGAGGCCCGCGTACCGCAAACAAACAAACAAACAAAAAGTGATGCAACAAATACTTTTTCAAGCACTCGTGAGGCCCTGATCTGAGTGCTGAGTGTGAGAGGGCAGTGGTAAAGAAGATATGACAAGGAAGATATGCCCCAGGAAGTCGGGAAATGTGTGTGTGTGAGTTTGGTTTGAGGTTCAACTCATCCAAGTCTAGTTTATAAAGAAAGAAGGAAGATAAACCCAGGAGATTACGTTGCTGCTTATAGCAAACACAGCTCCCACGCGGACAAGAGCAGGCCTTTTGCAGGACTCCTGAGTGTGACAGCTGGGAAGGATTGGCCCCAGATGGGGAGACCCAGGCCCAGGAAGGAGATCTGTCCCAGGTCACCCCATGGGTCACGGGCAGGATAAGGGTCAAGGCTTCAATCTCAGGACTGGGAGGACAGAGATGGGAACATAGTCCCTAACCTCCAGGCAAACAATGAAGAGATGTTATAAATAACTGTCAGAGACCTTAATACTTACAAAGTCATTATTCCATTAAGTAGCTTCTTTTTAGCAGAAGTATCCCCTGACCAGAGACCCCCTTCCCTCTTAATGTTTCTACTCCAGCAGTGGCAGCTTGGAGCGTGCATTTCATCAGAAGGTTCCTCATCTCATGGAGCTTGGAAGAAAAGAGGGGACATACTTCTGGAACAGACGCCAGACACTGCCCGGGCGTGACGCGTTCTCAGGCCCAGAGGGGGCGTGGCTTGCACAAGGTCACCCAGCCTTCAGCCAGCAGAATAGGATCAACCCGGACCCTCCTGGGAATTCTGCTTGGCCACCTGAAGGTCCAAGCTGACCCGAAAAAGGGGACCAGAGGTGGGGGGGCTCATTGGGAAATCTGATTTAGTTGTCAAGACCAGAAGATAGAAATTCCATGGCTGCGCATCCCCACTGAGTCCTGGAGCCCTCCAACCAGGTGGGAGAGCCTTGTGAAGAGTCTGGAGATGTGGACATGAATGTGTTGGGACCCCAGTGATTTCAGGAGCCCCCCGTTCAAAATGCCCTATGTTGCCACCTATAATACCAGGCAAATGCCCCTTGGCAGGCTTCACCTCCTTCTTGGGCTTCCCAGAGTTAAATCACTGCTGATCCTTCCACTGAGGGGTCTGGGTGCCCACGCCAGGGGCAGGGCCTGTATCAGTGCATCCTGTATGCACAGGGCCTCCCAGAGCCCAAACCCGGTGACCAATGGTTGAACTCAATGGAGCTCGGAATAAAGTCCCCCGAAACTGGTGTGCCCGTGTAGGTGTTAGAGCGAGGGCAGTAAACAAAAAGAGAAAAGTAGAGTATTCCCTCCAGTTGCTGCTTCTGAGACTCCTAAACGCTAGGCGGGTCTAAGGACCTATTTGTTCTCTGTCTGAGCACATGGACTTATCACCACTCACCTTGGACTAGAACTCTTGGAGCCTGGCTTCAGCCCTAACCACTCCCAGGCTCTGAGTCCCCTCAGGGCAGCTCACTGCTACCCGACCCGAGTCACCCTGCCCGTGGAGGGTGGCCAGAATTGGCAAATCATAATCCCGGATTCCCAGTTAAGTTGGAATTTCCGATAAACAACAAATCATTGTTTAGTTAAGAATGACCCATGCGATATTTGGGACGTACTGATAGTAAGCAATGTATTCATTGTTCATCTGAAATTCGTATTTAACCAGGTGTCCTGGATTTTATCAGGCAACCCTATTCCTGCAGCCCACTTGGTGGCTGGCACCTGCCGCCAAAACTGGTTGAGGGAGAAAACAGTAAGATATCCTGCTTTGCAAAAGTATTGGGGGATTTTCACCATATATAAAGCCTGCATCTCACGGCATGCAAATGAGACCCAGTCCCAGAGGGGGGAAAATGAGTTAGAGAGTAGTTAGAAAACAACCCCAGGGAATCCGAGACCCGCGCTTCATCTGCCGAGTCTTTTCTTCTCGTTAATTCATAACAGTGTCTTTTAAATCCTGGACTAGAATTCGAGAACAGTCGGTGTGCGAGTGTGACAGTCATTACTTCTAGAAGACGCCCGCTCCGCCAGCTGGGCGCCCTCCGCGTGTTCTTGGTGCCACAGCGGCCTCCGGTGGTCTCCCGAGGAACCGCACGCCGTCTCCACCGCCGGCCAGAGCCCGAGCCAGGCCCAGGCGGCTGCAGGGAGGAGCGGCGCCGGAGGCCCCGGGGCCCCGGCTGGGTGGGAGGATCGCAGCCGAAAGGCACAAATCCAAGCGCGCCACGTGGAAACAAAGCTCTTCCCTGCGGCTGTGAAGCTCCGACCAGACCAGGGTTATATTTCATCTTGTGTGCCAACGCGCAACGTGTCTGCTGACCCAATTTTACAGACGTTCTCTTCAAAACGGACTCGGCTTTGTGAATATTTTTCTTTATCAAGCCGTGATGATGGAAACGTCAAAAAAAAATCCTTTAAATAGAGAGAAGGTTGGGCTTGGAATTGATTCTCGTTCTACCAGGTGGTGATGCTCAAACGGATAGCTGGGGAGATGTGGTAAAACCGCTGGAATTAGTACTCCCACCCCCAGCCCTTGCCTCTCACCTCCAACCTAGCAACAGTCTCGCTTCATTTCCGAGCAAGGGCGGCACGGCCGATCCATTATTGAAAACACACGGCTCCCAGAACCTTGTTCATTTTCATATATGCAGCTCGGGGCAAGAGGTTCTCTGCCACAGCTTCCCTTTGATTTGAAAGCAATACAAAGAATAAAGGGAAATGAAAAATAAGGCCATAGAGGGGCCGGCGCTTGATCCTTACACACACACACACACACACACACACACACACACACACACACACACGTGTGCGCCTTCCAGGTACATACAAAGGCAATTTTCCGAACGGGTGGGTCACCAGCCTTTCCCCTTTCGCAAGTTGATATTCTGGCAGCTCCACAGCTTTGAGTTGGCTCGTTTGCACATTATTTCAGCTGAAATCTACCTCCTGGGTGGGGAGACCCAAGGAGAGGAACAATGCCCACGCAGCAGCCCCTGCAGCGGGGCCACGGAGAACCGGATCGGAGGTGGCGGGAGGAGAGACGCGTGGACCTGGGTCTGAGGCCTGCTCGCTCGGGTACCTGCGAGTCCTTGGCCCAGCGGCTTCCGGGCTCTGCGCTTCAGCGCCCCCTCGTGGAATAAGGAGCTGCCTGGGCGTCCTCCCAACCCGGAGTCTCTCTCAATGCCCTCAAGACGCCTTCGGTCTTCCTCAAATTCTTTTTTAGAAATTCCTTTCGTTCATTCATTTCGCAAACATGTATGTGCCTAAAATGTGCCAGGCACTGGGTTAGAAGCTTAGCATAGAGAAGTGAATAGGAAATGCCCCCTTCCTGAGAACAAGGTCACTGCAAAGTGACAGAAGGTGTACCAGGGGAGAGGTATCAACCCGGGTACCCTGCTCTGCTGATGGGAGTGTAAATTTGGGCCACCTCTTTGGAGGCCAGTTTGGCACCAACTTCCAGATTGTCACGTGCACAGACTGCATGAGTCAGGAGCCCCAGCTGCTTGGCTGGCTCTGGTTAACTTAAGCAGAAAAGATTCTGGCTTGTTTTCTTTTTTCCAGGTTACTGAGTAACTCACTGAGTCCCAGGGAAGACTGCTGTCTCAGGCTCAGGTAGGGACGTAGGTGACCAGGCAGCTGCCAGAGCAGCCTGGCAATGACACTGCCGTTGTCCCTGCGGGACGCGGGCGGCCGCTGCTTGCCGGCTGTGAGCGCAGAGCCTGTGTGCTGTGCCATGCCACCCTCGCCTCCTATGGCAAGGTGGGGAGAAGTGTGTCTGCTTAGCTGGGTAGACGTTGTATACCCGCTCTCTAGCCACAAGGAAGCCACAGGGAAGGTGAGGATATTTTCTGCTACTCCGATGGCAAGTGGGCTGTGCCTCCCACCCAAAAAAAAGAGCGTGGGGAATCGCCGCAGCAGAGGAAGACGTTTACTATGCTGGTGACCAAAATTATGACAAATGTCTTCCACACGTGCCTTTGACCTGGAAATTCCATTTCTACAAGTTAATCCTTTAGTGTTACATTAATACTTACACAGGTGCTCATTTATCCCACGAACATTTGTTGTGTGTGCTACCATGTGCTAGGCACTAGGAGATAAGGGCACAAAAATGGACACTCTGTACCCACATGGAGCTTCCCGTGAAAACAGATACAAATGAAGTCATTCCCGAAATGAGTGTGAAAGTACAAGTGAGCTGAGGGCTACGAGGGAGTGGGGTGGGTATGATGCAGCAGGGGAGGATGCTCTTGGGACGGGAGGGTCCAGCTGGCCTTGAGGACAGAGGAGTCAGGATGGGGGAGACATGGCAGGTCTGTAGGGGCCAAACCACGAAGGGTCTACACGAAGGCCAGGTTGAAGTGTTTTCTGCATGTCCTTGTTTCACTTGGGAAGCCACTGAAACATTTGGAGGTGAGGGAGGTGAAAAGAGTGACACGATCAGATTTGCATTTTGCAAAGATCAGAACTGTGTGAACTGGACTGCAGTGCAGCAGGAGGGGGAGATCCCTTAGGAAGTGGCTGCGCGTCCAAGTGACTGGAGATGGTGGCATGGACGGTATGAATGTCAAGGCTGGGAAGAGCAGCAGTCTTGATGTTAACCTTTGTAGAAATATTCACATGGATTAGGTGCCACGGGAGACGAAGGACACACCAAGGTTTCCGGCTTTGTCCTCCAGGAGACAGCATCACGTGCTCACATCGTGTTATACATAGAAAGTTGGGGTTGGGGAAGACCTTAGAAATCATGCAGCGTGAAAAGCAGGTTGTAAGACAGTATGGAGAAAAACAGGATGCAGAACAGGGTCCAATTGTTGCATATATTGTGCACAGGAAGGGAGGGCTATGCCGAGTTAACGGTGGAGTTAGATTGTCTTTGTACATTTTTCTAATTTTTCTGTGATGAATATGTAAATACTTTCGCAATAGGGGAGGAATCCAATCTTATTTTTTAAAAGAAATTACCTAGTACATATAACTCCTCTGCGATCAGAGAGAAAACTGAGATGGGAAAAATCTCTCTGGACAGGAAGAAAGGAGAAATTCAATCAATTACTACCAGAGAAACTTTTTTTGTTGTTTGAAAATCTTCATCTGTATTTGAAAGCTCCTTGCCCTCCTGAAAGATTGTTTTCAGGGTTATTTGCAAAGGGCCACTCCCCTTATATAGTCAGCACGTTATTTTAATAATTGAGTGTGTATTCCCCGAATCATAAAAGTGTCAGAGACAGAAGGGGTTTTGGGAGTTTGTCCTGCTCCGGCAAATGATTGCCTGCCAGGGTCTCTGGACCTCGACACCCCTGCCCTGGGGGGCCGGCTGGGTTTTGTCCTATGCATGCGTCCTATCACCCCGCCCCCAGTTGTGACAACCAAAGGTGACTCTAGACATTGCCAAATGTCACCGAAGGCAGAATCGCCCCTGTTGAGAACCACCGGCCTAGGTGTTGCTTACATACCTCAGGTGACAGAGAGCTCACCACACCTAGGAGCAAGCTCTTCCAAACCTGAGTCGCTGTTGGAGAGTTCAGCCTTCCACTGAGCCGCCATCTGTCTCCCTCCGGCGTCAGTGCTGCTTCTTCCTTTGGGCCCCTTCCTTTAGCAAGTGTGTCCAGTCTCACTTTCGTATGATGCTTCTGCAGAGATTTCAAGACAGTGCCCTGCACTGGTCCCCATCACCCCCCTCCGCCTGCTCCCAAGTCATTTCTCTCCCAAGTTGAACATTCCTCCTTCAGCTGTTTGCCTCACAGGACACGCTGTGTCTTTTGTTGGTGCAGGTCCCCGGCTAAACACGATTCTCCAGGTGCTGGCTGGCCGTGGGGTGACCACCTCCCTCTTCCTGGACGCCCATTTATGTAGCCCGCAGCTGTGTCACACCAGGTCCCCATACCAAGCTGCTGGCCAAAATGCTGAAGGTTTGCCTGCGTGACTGCTTTCTTGGGTCACCCCCCAACCCAGCACCTTGGATCTGCGCCCCCGCGCCCTCTGTTAGGACTAACTACGTTCATCCTTCTCAAATTTCACCATTTCACAAGAAATCTGTAACCATGCTTGCCTCAGAGGACAGCGCGGGGTGGGGGGGAGAGGCTGGGGACGGGATGGAAGAGAAAATGACTCTTCATTGCACACGTCTGTGCCTTTTAAACTTTGTACCGCACACGTGTATTACCTGGTCACACTAAACAAGCCAGCAAATAAATACATGGGACATACTTCACCTGCTTAGGGTCACCCAATCCATCCAGCCTGTCCCGACCCATTTGGAAATGGATGACGTGTCTTCCAGTATCCTCACTTTCATCCCCAAAGACCTTCCAAATCTTCACTGAAGGCCATCCACGAGGCAAGCCTCACCAAGGCACTTTTAAGTCAAGGTACTGAAGGGTGACTTTTCCAGTTGGGACCCCAGGAACTCACCCATTTTCTTCGAGAAGACAAGTCAGCCCTCCTCCTTTCTGGGGAGTCTCTAACTGCAGGGCAAGGATCACCACGCGGAAAGGCGCTTCTACGCTCTAGTGCAACTCACCCTCACCACCACGAACCCAGCTCCTCCACCCGTCCCACGGCGCACCTGCACTGCACTCACCCGGCTGCACACCTGGACCGCGGCACTAAGATCTGCTAAAAGCCTCCGTTTATTGATATTTTAAGGCAGCAGCGAGCAGTCCTGAAGTAGCAGCAGGAATTTCACACACTGATAATGGCAAATGTATATGCTGCACTTAACACACATACGAGGCCACCTTTTCAATAGTGTGGAAAAGATTGATAAAACCTGTTAAGTAAACAATGCGTTTTGAATACGAATCAACTGCAAAAGGTTCTTTCCAAAACACACTCGAAACGACGATAAATTAGGACAAGGGTTTTGTAAATGTCAGCCTCGGTCCTGCTGCAAACCATCTTACCGGCATAAATCACAGCCCCTGACTGTCACAGGCAGGAAAAAGCAAAAGCGGTTATTAACCCTTGGCCTTTGCCCCTCCCTTTGTCCGCATCCTAACTCTTGCTTCCTAGCAGGTGCCAAGTACACTAGACCTCGTGGCTTTGTTCCCCCCGGCAGGGGGTCTCTGCTCCCCTGCCTGTGATCCTGTGCGGGCACCCGCAGGTGGTCTCCCAGAAACCTCAGTCAGAGCCAACCCAAGCCACGTTTGTTTCCTCCAGCCTGGACTCTTCCCCATCAGAGGCCTAAAACCATCGCCCGGAATCCAGCGCTAAACAAGGACATCCTCCGGTGACCGGTGCCATTGGCTGCCAGGGATCTTGGGCAGGAAACTCTGTCCCAAAGAAAAGCCCTTGAAGGTGGGCTCCCTACCACATCAGACACTCGACAGGAAGGCAGCCCCTGCCCCAGCAGGAGCTTCCTTGGCACATGGAGGGCAAGTCCTGACAGCAGTGAGGGCTCTGAGCATCACGGCAACAGTGTGGGTGACCCGAGGGCCCCAAGTAGTGACAGCCCTCTCAGCTTCAAGGTCTCGTTCACAGAAGAGCCAAGGGGACACCGAGTGCATCGGGGTGGGAAGGGGCTAGGCTGAGAGCAGGTTCAACCACAACGGGCTGTATGTACCTAAGGCCCAAAGAGACACTGGGTGGAGGCCGAAAGGAGCAGCTGGGTTCTAGCCCAACACCCGAGCCCAGGCCAGAGCTTCAGACTCCTCAGAGGAGCTATAACCTGCAGGTTGGACTTGGGCAAGAAGGGGCTGAGCCTCATTTAGGAAAGTGTGCCCCCAAATTCTCACACAGTGAGGTATGACAGCCGGGGCGCCTGGCCGGCATCACTGAGGTTGGCCTGAGGGGGAAGGGCCAGCCCCTTGCTAGAGTTCAGAGAAATGCTGCCCTCTGTAGCCGGGGTGAGTCACCTTGCTCATCTCTCAGCACACTCCCCACCAGTTTTAAAAAATTTTATTTATTTATTTTTGGTCACATTGGGTCTTTGCTGCTGTGCACGGGCTTTCTCTAGTTGCGGCGAGCGGGGGCTGCTCTTCGTTGCAGTGCGTGGGCTTCTCATTGCGGTGGCTTCCCTTGTTGCGGAGCACAGGCTCTAGGCACGCGGACTTCAGTAGTTGTGGCACACGGGCTTCAGTAGGTGTGGCTCACGGGCTCTAGAGCGCAGGCTCAGTAGTTGTTGCGCACGGGCTTTGTTGCTCCGTGGCATGTGGGATCTTCCCAGACCAGGGCTCGAACCCGTGTCCCCTGCACTGGCAGGCGGGTTCTTAACCATTGCACTACCAGGGAAGTCCCCTCCCCACCATTTTTAAGTGATTAGAGATGAGCATGGGCTGGGTATCTGCCCAGAAGAATTAAAAGCAGACACTCGAACAGGTATTTGTACACCCATGTTCAGAGCAGCATTATTTGCGATAGCCTAAGGGCAGAAACTCCCCAAGTGCCCATCGGGGATGAATGAATAAACAATGCAGTCTATCCACACCATGGAACATTATTCAGCCTTAAAAGGAAGGACATTCAGACACCTGCTACGACGTGGGTGAACCTAGTGGATATTCTAAGTGAAAGAAGCCAGACACAAAATGCAAATAAGTGTGTGATTTCACTTATATGAGGTTTGTAGTCAAATTCAGAGAGACAGAAAGTAGAATGGTGGCTACCAGGGGCTGGGAGAGAGGAAGAATGGGGAGTGACTGTTGGGCGGGGACAGAGTTTTGGTTTTGCAAGAGGAGGAGTTCTGAGGATGGATGCTGGCAGCAGCGGCATGACACCGTGATGTGACTGTGCTTAATGCCACAGAGCTGCACACTTAATAACGTGTGAGATGGTAAATTTGATGTTATGTGTATCTTACCACAATTTTTTTTAAATGCATACAAAAATTTGAGAATTTCAGTCAAAAAAAAAAGATTAATGTAGGAATGGTGGTGCAGTCATGACAATTGCAAACCAAGAACTGTCAACAACATGAAAAAGCAGGCTAACGTTACTTTAGACCAAAACAGCTGGACAAGGGATTCTACGTGGTAGATGTGAGCTATGTCAAGGTGAACATGTTCGTATCTGTGCACGTGGGCGTGGGCAGGAGAAAGAGCAGAAAGCCATGTCCCCACGGCAGCAGCGGCCACGCTCTGGATGCGCGCTTCTGTTCATCCTCACCACTTCCTGCGTCTTCCAAATTTTACAAGATGAGCATATGCTATTCTGATAATGGGGTGGAGAGACAGGGTGAATTAAGTGTAAAAACCAACCACAAGAAAAGCTAAGGAATATGAATATTTATTAAATCTCTAGATCGGCAAGGGTCTCCATGTTTAATAGGAAAAGACAGGAAAAAAATCACGTAGGAAAAGAGCAATTTGTTTGATTACTTATAAAAGTGAAACCTAAAATTTAAAGGCAAATTCACACAACTAGAAATACAAATGCCCAACAATCGTACAGAGAGAACAGGGATCAAGGTCATTAATAAGCAAAGAATTCAAAGCTCATACAGGATGCCACTTTCACCTACTATCGTGAGGGTTAGGGGTTTTGTTTGTTTTTAAGGTTTGTATACTCTGTATGCTTGTTTGCTTTATTTTCAGTTTTACTACCTTAAGGGAGCAGGAGAGTGGGGCAAGGACTGAAATCGAGATGCTTTTGGCAATTTGGCACTGAGAGCCCGTCCTATGGGAGTAATGTGAAGTACACAAAATCATTTCATTCACAAAGTTGCTCATCACAACATTATTTACAATACTGAAAATTTGGAAATTGACTAAATTCCCAATAGCTGGAAGGTTAAATAAATTATGATGAAATTACACAATAAAATATACTACCACCAGTATAAAGTATCTTTGCAAAAACCTGTAATAACCACATGTAACAGTCCAAGAATAGGAATATAAAACTGCACGATACAGCACACGGTATGATCGTAACGGTGTAAAAAATTTACATCCCAAAAAAGACAAGATATTAAGCGACTCTCTTGGTGTAAAATACTGATGCATTTTCTTACCTTTTACTACATTTGTATTTTCCAATTTTTCTAAAATTAACATGTTAATTTTACAATCAGAAAAAAATACTTTTAAAGTAAGGTGCCCACAAGATTCCTCAGCGATGTTTATTTCATCCCATGATGCAATCTAGAGAGTTCAAACCCCTCAGCCTCTTGGAAGTGGGGGCATGGGAGCGGGCGGTGGAGAGTGATCATGGATGCATGGATGGATGGATGGATGGATGGATGGATGGATGGATGGATGGATGGGTGGGTGGTGAAGGGAGGAAGGGACAACCTAAGGGTGGGCAGGGAGGCAGGGATCGGCAAGGGACAGTCAGGGACCAGCGTGCAAACTGGTCAGCCGAGGAAAGGGGCTTTGTGGAGTCAGGGAAGACTCTGACTGCTCAGCGGAGGTCTGTGTAGACCCAGTAGTAGGCACTAACGGTGTTCTTAAAGGGCAGGACCAAAGAAGGATTTCAGGAAGACACATGGATTCTTTGGGAGCAGGGGAGGAAAGAGGAGGGGGAGGTAAACTACGTGGGAAGGAGGTGCGAAGGGCTAGGATGATGGCGGTGGGAGTGGAGGGCAAGAGACCGATTGCCAGAGGGAACTCCCTGCGCTAAGCTTAAACCAAACGTATGTGGCTCACTACCGGACAAGTCTTTGTGGGCAAACAGAGTAGAGAATCAGCCCATAGGAGGAACCCGCCAACAGCCGGGTGGATCGGCCCAGAGTTAATCTAGGGCAGCTCCGTTCGTCCACTTTCTGGCACAACGGATAGGCTGTAGATCGGTGCTCTCCGATACGGTAGCCACCACGCACACTGGCTCTTGAGCACATGAAATATCGCAAGTGTGACAGAGATTGTGCTTTTGAAATGTTTATTTCATTTTAATTAATTGAAATTGAAATAGTCACATGTGCCTAGTGGCTAGTGGTCAGCACACACCTAGGGGCAGTGGTTCTCAAGTGCGCTCTCTGGAGCAGTGTCATGTGTCCGAAGTGCAGACTCTCAGGCCCCAGCCCAGACACCCTGAAGCAGAAGCTCTGCAGGCGGGACCCTCGTGTTTCTGAGCCACTGGATTAGGGCCACTCAAAATTTCTGAGATTACTGGTCCGGGTTTCAACTAAACTGCATTAAAGAACCCCTGGCTCAAGTCTACAAAGAGTGACTTGAGAACCATTAATAAAACGTGTCCAGCTCAGCAGGATCAGGGAAAAGTTACGTGATGCAACGAAGACGTGGTTTCTCAAAGCCGATTCAAGATAAGGAATGTGGTTGGCTTTGAAGTGTGAAAACCAGAGAGCAGCTGCTCATCCCAGTGAACGCTGCAGACGTGCACAAGTGGCTCTAAATTGGGTTCAGTGTCAAAAACACAAAAAGCGACCGTCGCCCGTGAGATGATTTAGAAGAGCACGCCCCTGAACATGAAATGCAGCCGCGCTTCTAAAAGGAGAGATTCATAAAGAGAGGCCAAGAAAAGCGAAAACCTAAGGAGCATTCTGAGGCTACGCCCTCGCGGAGAAAAGAGGACACAGAAGCACTTCCAGCAGAGCCAGATCTACACGCGAAACACCCCAAAGCAGCCCCAGCCCCAGCTGTGGCTTCGGTCACGTGGGTGAGTAATGGCCAGAATGCATGTCACTTTGCTCTCTTTGGCACGGTTCAAATTACGCCTTCAGCAAGAGTAGAATTTTGAGATTTTTTTTTTTTTGCAGTACGCGGGCCTCTCACTGCTGTGGCCTCTCCCATTGCAGAGCACAGGCTCCGGACGCGCAGGCTCAGCGGCCATGGCTCACGGGCCCAGCCGCTCCACGGCACGTGGGATCTTCCCGGACCGGGGCACGAACCCCGCGTCCCCTGCATCGGCAGGTGGACTCTCAACCACTGCGCCACCAGGGAAGCCCGAATTTGGAGATTTTTGATACTAAAACTGTGCTTCAAGAAATAAAGAGAGAAAAAAATGATGAAGTGTACATATAATAGTCAACCATGAATGCAAAATAAAAGCCTGGGTGAAAACTTCTCATTGTAACCGTGCAGTAGGAGATGAAGCTAAATACGCTGAAAATACATCATGAGGAATCTGACCGGATTGTAAGATTCTTAGTGGAAGTGATGTGAGTGACAAAGAAGATAGGATGAAGAAGGAGCAAGAAAAGGCTGAAGGAAACCATCTACAAAGCTGAGGCTTCCCAGAAGAGACTCGAGCTTCGGGATCAGGAGAGAGGAATAGGGCCCTCCACTCCTCAAGCAGAACCTGTTGCCAGAACACTGTCACTTAATCGCTTAGAAGATTGTCGTGTTACCGTATGTGCCTCCACTGTAGGCTAATTAGTAAAAACAAATCTGTATTCGAAATTTTACTGATTTGAAGTAATCTTATAATATCTTGCCTTTTTGTTTACAATTTAACACAGTGCAGTAACTTAATTGGCCGTACTTTGTTTCACAAATATTTAAATACCAAAGCAGCACTTGTAAACAAAGAATTACTAAAGGCTACTTTGATACAGGACTACATTAGATGTCTATTAAGAGAGTGCTTGACTCTTCTGGTGACTACTGATAATTAATCAACTTCAACGTGCTCTGAATATGACCTGTGAATACTCCAGCATTTTTAAGACGACATAGGCTAAGCTTATTACTACCACCTGCCTTTCTGGTTACTTTCATATTTAGGGAATACAGAACCACATTCTGGGGGATTAGAAATCACCTAATATTATATTAATGAAAAATTCTCACAGTTCTCAAAATAATTTAGAATTTAACAAAATTAATGTTGTCTTTAATCAGCACTTAAAAAGTAGACTATTTCCTGTCTCCTGGATAAATGGATGTTTGCAACCAACCATCTCTAGAGAAGGAGAACATTAATGGTTTTGAATGACTCAATTCATGGATACAGTTATGCCTGTAACTATTTTCCACTGTGAATAAAGATACCTTTTAATAGATGCCTTTGGGTTCAAAGGTCATATTAGTTGCTAACAAATTATTATTTGGGCCAGAAAGTCTCTGAAAAATTTTAACTGAATTTCTCATACATCTCATGCCTCTAGTTTAGTAAGCATTATTTATTATTTGATGTAGAAATTCCATATGAATCACTTCATGCATATTTTATTTTGGGATTTGAAAATTTGTGATCTTAGAAAAACTGAAGCTAGACTTCAAGGCACTGGCATCTAGCATTATTATTTTACATTTTAAAAAGAAACCTAGATTACATGCTGATATAATATTTTGAATGTATTGGGCTAAATAAGATATATCATTAAATTATAAACGAAAGAACTAGGAACTTTGTGTCACACCTAATTTGACATGTGGTTACTTTTTGAAATGCACTAAATTTCACAAATACTTAAAAGTATTTCTTGAGTACAGTGTTATGTTCAGTTATTATGGTCTTGATAGCTAAACTTATGACAATGTTAGTTTGCTCACTCTGTACTTATTCATTCAACAAATAAGCTATGAGTGTTCCAAAAAAAAGGAAAGAAGAGGTTCAGCCCAGTCCAATTACCAATTATAAAGACAAATCAAAAGTTTCGGCTGTTACGTATTCTGAGGCCAAATTGTTGACGCCTGTTTTGACTGCCTACCCCTGGGGTTGCTTCCAATATTACAGGTAAGCACGAAATAACCAGTGTAATTCCTTCTCTCACCAGCTGGACAGGAGAGCGTTATATATGCCCTCTGAGGTTGGCAAAACTCAAGGCGTCAACGATCGGGGAAGGGCTCCACCTTGGGAGTCATTATACATATTGTGATCCTGCCAAGGGTCAGAAGCTACAAAATACAGTTCCCCTGCATGGACGTCTGAAAAGTTAGCCAGAAATTCCCGGGGATTGAAGCCAACCCACACAGTATACCTATAGTCTACTGTGCGTATGGAATAGCCCATGACCTTTATATCTTTTAAACTCGGCTTGTCAGAATTCCACTGAGGAGAGTCTGCAGGCCGGGGGTACTGGCTATAGGCCACCAACTCACGGGGATTCCCACGGATGTACGGATCCTCTTCCGAGTCACGGACCTGAAAATGCTTCAGAAGGTTCCGGCCTTCTCGGCACAGCTCCACGTGAAACGAGGGGATGGGGCAGTGAGGAGGGACGGGCAGCCCTGCAAGTCCCGCGAGCGTGGGGAAGAGAGAGAGCAGTTCCACGAGGTCCCCGGCTTGCCGGCCTGAAAGAGGAAGCAGCCCGGCGGAGGGGGTTACAGCGCAGAAGCCTGCTGCAGCCAGGCAGCACGAGCAGAGCGCGCGCCCAGGCCCTACACGCCGACTTCTGTTCTCTTACAGCATTTATTCTTAGCCCGAGAGTTTTAGGAACAAAGCCGACTCGGCACCTCACCCGATAGCAGGGCAGAATGAAGGTGCCCTCAGCCTGCTGGCACTTTTAAACACGATTAGAATTTAGGACCCACCAGTGTTTAAGTGATTCAGGCAAGGGTCATCGGTGGAGGCCCAGACCGCTGGGGAGAAGTCTGTTGAGGACAGGCTATTCCGAGCCTCACAGTAGCATCACCCCGCGGATCACTCCTTTTTGGAAGTCTGCACTTGATCCATCGCCCTTTTATTATTGTAAAATACATACGACATATTGTAAAATACATACGACATAAAGTTTACCACCATTTTGTAGTGTCTGGGTCGGTGGCATTAAGTACAGCCCCACCATCCATCACAGAACTCTCTTCACCTTGCACAACTCCCCGTCGCCACCCCCCAGCTCCTGGCACCCACCTGCTACTTTCTGTCTCTATGTGTCGACTACTCTAGGCACGTGTATGTGGACACATCTAGAGTATGTGTCCTTTTGTGCCTGGCTTCTTTCACTTAGCAGCATGTCTTCAGAGAGTCCACCCATGTCAGAGTTTCCTTCCCTTTAAGGCTGAATGATATCCCATTGTATGGACGCGCCACGTTTTGCTTATTCATTCATCTGTCAATAGACACTCAGGTTGCTCCCACCTTTTGGCTATTAATTAACGCTATGAGCATTCTTCTGCACGTTTTTCTTTGAATGCCTGTTTTCAGTTCTGTGAAGCTATATACCTAGGAGTGGAACTGCCGAGCCACACGACCATTCTATGTTTAACCTTTTGAGGAACCACCAAACTCTTTTCCACAGCGACTGCACCATTTTACATTCCCACCGGCAATGTCTGAGGGCTCCAATGTCTCCACACCCTTGCCAGTACTGTTGTTTGCTGTTTGTTTTGATAACAGCCGTTCTAATGGGTGTGAAATGGTATCTCATTATGGGTGACTTATCTTTAAAGTCTAAATCCTACACTTTACATTGACTCCTGTTAAAATTTATTGTGACCTTGGACCATCATTCTAGCCTTTCTGGATCATTAAGCGCTTGCTCTATGCGGCTAAATTTTATTTCTGACGCATTTGGTTTGTAAGTAAAATAAAAAGAAAAAAGGTGAAGAAAGCTTTTTTAAAAGATACCTTTACAAGGGCAAGACCTGGCTGACACAACCGCCTTAACCAGGCTGTCAAGCTTGGCATCACTAATAATGGCACAGGCCGCCATGAAGTGCCCCCGATGGGTACGGCTGGAGCCACAGCCTCACATGTGTGCACGCGTCCGAAGTGTTCACCCTGCATCTAGTCCCGAGAAAGCAATCAGACAAATCCAGGCTGCGGGTCGTTGTACAAGACAGCCGCCCCGGACGCTTGAAAGACACGAGGTCAGGGAGATGTGGGGTCCCACAGGACGACAGGCCTTGTCGGCCACTGTAAGGACTTTTTACTCAGACTTGACACAGGAGTGTAGGAGGCCCCAGAGCAGGGCTGTGACACCACCTGACTTGGGTTTTATCAGGCTCACTGTGGCTGTTAAAGTCAGGATCACTGAGGAAAAACTCCAGGGATCAAGGTCACACGCAAGGAGAGTTTAGCAAGAGATGGTGGCAGTGTGGTCCACGGTGGTGACGGTCGGTGGGGGGAAGTGGTGTGGACATATTCTGAATGGAGAGTGACAGGCTTGCTGACACACCACGAATCGCGTACAGACTATGACAGAAAGACAGGGGCCGATGGCCCCATGGTTTTGTGGCCTGGGCAACCACTGCCATTTCCTGAGACGGGGAAGAGCGTCAAAAGAAAGGCTTAAGGTCAAAGGTCAAATGTTCAGCTTTGGGCACGTTAGACTGGCCAACTGGGACAGGCTGTTGGAAATCCAAGTCCAAAGATCAGGGAAGACATACAGGCTAGAGATAAAATTTGGAAATAAGCAGGATGACAGTGCAGTTACATCAATTTACAACCTGAACACCTCCCAACTGAAGTTTCAAAAAGGATTCTCAACCTGTCAGAAGATTTCTCCCAGCAAATAAAGGGCTATAATCATGCCCTGAAACTGTTTAACATTTTTATCAATGACGTGAAAGAAGACAGTGCATGCAGCACACAGAAATTAAATGTGTGGAAAATAAAATTGGGCCGTAGAAAACAAACTCGGGAAGATCCAGAAAGGCCAGAATGATGGGCCAGAACCAGGAAAAATTTAAACAAGAATCGATAGAAAGTGCAGGATTTAGACGCTAACAAGATGGATTAAATGCAGAAGTCCCGAAAGGGAGCAACCTGGTTTAGTAGAGTTCACAGCAAAAGCGCTCCAGAAAGGGCAAATGCCACCTGAAGTACACGACTCATCTCTGCGCTGAGCAGATCGAGTCAGGAGACAACTCACAGAGAACCCACACAGGTCGACCCCCATGGCAGGGACGGCCATCTTGTCCAAGTGATGTTTCCAGAAGTGCTTTCTCAAACTGGAGCTGTTTGGAAGACAAAGACCAGGATAGCCAGGGGCCTGACGCTACCTGGAGAGGACCAGCTTGGGAGGACTGGGACACGGAGGTCAAAGTAAACTTGCCCTTCACTCCTGGGGACGGCAAAAGCAGAAGCACTGCTTTGACAGAGCCGGTGCTTCAGCAGATGGAGACGCTGCCGAGCTGAGTCCCGGCCAGAAGTGAGCAGGTAACGGAGTTCTGCTCACCGGTAAGCAGGCAGCCCCTGCCCCAGTGAAGTCTGCTACCCCCTCCTCTGATCTCAGAACACACTGCCGTCACCTCTACGACAGCCCTCCCCATCCTGGGGGTGCCAGCTGCTCCTCTGTCCCTCCCCCTCTCCAAGCCCCTGTGGACGGGGGCCATACTCGTTAGCTCTGGGCCTGCCACTCCCCTTCCGCGCACAGGAAGGCCAAGTCAAGCAGCATTACTCCTGAATTTTCATACCTGGCTCCACTGATTCTGAGATGGAATCAAAAGGGTCGAGGTATGGGAAAAGCTTGTCGCCTGCCGCCGGAAGCGGAGCCGTCCTTCCCGGAACATAGAACACCAGGGGCACGCGAGTAGTGACGTCAAAATTGCTGTATTTGGCCCATTCTCCGTGTTCGCCTAGAGCCCACCCTGGTTCATAAAAAGCACACAGAATGACAGAAAAAGAATAATCACCTCGTGGCTTGCTCGTTTCAGTTAGACGCCATTTCATTCCCTGTGAGACTGTGGCACAATCGCTCAGCTTCTAAAAATAGTATCTTTTTCAATTTTTAAGACATACCACAGACCAAGAAAACATAACTTCTGATTCCAGACCCTTAATCTTGATTAAAAACCACCCCCAACCCTCATTTAAAGCAAAAGATAGTTTGAATACCCCAAGATGGAACTTTCCAATCACTTCATGTTTGAGTGCCCTTTTTGATATGAAAAATATAAAAGAGACCGTATGTTGAGTATTTCGTATTAAAAAGTAACCCAAACTACAAAAAGCTGCTGTGCACGGGTTCAGGAAGGCTTCTGTGGTTCGGATGTAGGCAGTCCCAGGAGGGCCTTTTGAGAAGGGCCATTTGTAGTCAGCTACAGCTGCCTCCGAGCCAAAGCGAGCTTCGAGTGACCCTGCCTTCACGGGGCTGCAGTGGACTGTGGAAGCACCAGGGGAGAAAACTGGGCGCTGAGAAGACGGCCCGGAGGGGGATGGCAGATCATTAGGCAAACGGTGAAAAATTACACCTCCGCACTTCACAATACGGGTCTTTACAAGGTGCAAGGTAGGCCTGTGAGAAATGACACGGAGAACTGTCTATGACATTAAGTGGAAAAAACAAGCCAGGCAACAAAACAGGACACAAGCACAATCAATCCTGCCACATTCCACGACGATACGTTATGCACATACACACTCATGACATGTAGCCCCATGTATATGCACGACTGAAGGCAGGTGGATGGACCCCCGATCTGTCAGCACCAGTTAGCTCTGGGCAGGTGGGATAAAGGGCAGGGTGCTCTGGCCCTACATGATGTGCTCTGCATACTTCTTTCTTGCTACAGTGAGCACATGCTATGATCTAACACTGTCCCACTTCATATTCGACGATATTAGAGAACTGTTTTCCTGTTTCTAGGTAGGATGACGGCAGTGTGGTTAAACTTCAAAAGAGCCAAATTTGGGCTTCCCTGGTGGCGCAGTGGTTGAGGGTCCACCTGCCGATGCAGGGGACATGGGTTCGTGCCCCGGTCCGGGAAGATCCCACATGCCACGGAGCGGCTGGGCCCGTGAGCCATGGCCGCTAAGCCTGCACGTCCGGAGCCTGTGCTTCGCAGTGGGAGAGGCCATGACAGTGAGAGGCCCGCGTACCGCAAAAAAAAAAAAAAAAAGAGCTAAATTTATTAGAAATACTGTCCAGAAAGCTAAACCACCTGAGACTGGCTTCAAAACAATTTGGGGGTGAGGGAGGATAACCGGGGTTCAATGGCCTCAAACACACCCTGGCCAAAATTAAAAAGAATTTTTTCAAGAAGATGTTTCCACTTTTGGAAAAAGTGAGAAACTGCCTTAGAAGAGACACAGAGTTGTGAACCCCAGGCTCCTGGCAGAGAGGACAGCGGGGCTGGGGGTGGAAGGGGTAAGTCGGGTCTGAGGGCCTTGTTGGGCTCTGCCAGGATTGTTCTGGATCTTCGTAAGAGAAACTAAAACTCCTCCAACCCTCTAGGTTAGAAATGGGTCAAAGGGGCTCCCCACACAAATGGACGGCTCCCGCTGAGCTCACCAAGAAACAACAGTTACTACAAGGTCCCCCACCCACCCAGCTCCACCACCCAAGCCCCCAAGATGCTTCTTTGACCCGAAAGAGGGCCCGCCTCTGTGGAGAGAAGTCCCAGGACTAACAAGGTGGCCATAAAAGCACCCAAGACTCCAGACTCAGGGCACTGCTGGTTCACAAAAGAGAATACACACCTATTTCAGGCAGTCTAGGGAAGTTTCCACAGAAAAGGTCCAATGCTTTGAGCGACTCACCTGGGCATTTCAAAACGCTTACCGTGATCCGAGGTGAGCACCACAATCGTGCTGCTCGCCAGCTGAAGATCGTCCAGAGCACTCAAAAGGTGGCCAACCTGCGTATCCAAATATGAAACACAGGCAAAGTAGCTCTGGCGGATTTTCCGCTGCAATTTAAAGAAGAAGAATAGTGAGAGTGACTGCAGTGCTCGCCTGAGCACCCCTCCCGGGCCCCAGCCCTCGGGTGCCCTTGATGACCTTCTTAGCCAAAACGGAACACTCCATTCCCTGCCATCTCACCCCCCACCCCCACCCCGTACAGCCACAGCGAAACCCGCACGTCCACAAGGAGGATTCTTTGCTAAGCAAATCAGTTTTCACTTCAGGGCACAGATCACAGCACATGGATGTGCCACTTACTATTCCTTTCTGTCTCCTTCACATACTCTTGCGGGTCCCAGGAGACAACCATGTACACAGAAACTGACCCCTCAGCCTTCCAAAGTCCGCTGAGGGTCATACCAAAGATACCATATAGCTGTATTCATTTCCTGGGCCGCTCTAACAAAGTATGACAGACTTGGTGGCTTCAAACAACAGAAACAGATCGCCTCCCAGTTCTGGAAGCCAGCAGTCTGAACTCAAGGTGTCGGCAGAGCCTCTCTGAAGGCTCCAGGGGAGGAACGTTCTAGCTTCTGGTGGTGGCCACAATCCTTGGCGCTTCTTCTCACAAGGACCCCAGCCATACTGGGTCAGGGGCCAGCCCACGGCAGCATGACCTCATCCTGACCAGTCATACCTGCAATGACCCTATTTCCAAACAAGGCCGCATTCTGAGGCCCTGGGGGTCAGGACCTCCACGGATCTTTCTGGGGGACGCAATTCAACTCTAACAACGGCCGTGAGTGGGCCTCTCCCCTGAGCTCTTCGTAACCCAGTGGATGGCAGCCGCTTCCCTCACAGCCTGTGGCTGGCACGTGCGCTTCCGTCCCAACAAACTGCCCACAGGCAGGACAACGGTGGCGGAGGAGGGAGAGCAGCCCACCCCCCACGGACCCCCCACCCCAGAGTGGCTTCCGGAGCAGATAGGCTCCGTGAAAGAGCCGCAGCCTCTGCTGGGCTGACTCTTCCGCCGCCTTGTTCACAAATCTTAGAGAAAAAGATCCCCTACCCCTGCCACAGGGGAGAAGCGAGGGAACCGCCGAGCCATCAGACCAGCCCCAGCTTCCGTGTGTCCCAGCTGGTCCTCTCAGCCGGACCCGCGGTGAGAACAGTCATGAGACTCGCCCCCTCTCCCCAGGTGGTGAAGACAATGGATATCCATCTAACCTTCTAGAAGGATTATGCTGAACCCTGGCTACTTCTATCTTCTGGTAGATAAAAGTCTCCAGTCTGTAACTTGGGGAACTTCGGTCCTCCTGGGGACCAAAGACACCTGTCAGGATGGCTGTGTACTAGTCAAGGGTAAGCCTTCCTTCCTATGCGGGCCCCTGGAGACAGGAGAAGCAGCAGATGTGGTCGTCAACCTCACTGATCCACCCGTCCAGTGAGGACAGGAATGGAGACAAGAAAAGGTGCGTTACTGGTGGGGCCCAGGGACGACCCTGGAGGATGAGCCCTCGAGTCGGCCTGGGGAAATCGGGGGAGGCTTCACAGAGGAGTTAGCATTTGAGGAAAGGAGCTGGCAGTCAGACAAGCGGGGTCGGATGCCCTAAGCAGGGGCTGCAGAGCGTGGAACAGTGTGGAGTCACCGCAGGCCAGGGCACGTTTTGGGCCAGCAAGCTGACCAGTGTGGCTGGAGAGTCACATGGGAGCGCCGGGGAGCAGGACAGGACACTGGAAAGGCAGGTCACGGCCAGATGATACGGACCCAGAGGGTCCATCCACGGAGTGGAGGTCTCGGGTTGGAGGCCAACGAAGGCACCGAGGTCACCCGAGGAGAGGAAGTGACACAATCTGGGCTGCAGGCGAATGAGGGTCCCCCACCGAGAGCCCGAAGCAGACGCCAGGGGCTCGAGGGGAACCAGCAATAGATCAGTGCTGCGCGCACGGGGCAACCTCCACGGTCGCTTGTTGAAGCGCCAAACCAAGACCAGACCACTGCGGTGGTCCACAAAGTGGTGCTGAAGAGGAATTTAGGGAGATGGGGTAGGAGCGGGGGAGGGAAAGGAGCTGAGGACGCCAAAGGGAACGCCAGGTTTCTCGCTAGGCTGGCAGCACGATTCAATGGCACGGAGAGGGCGGGGGCACAGGAGGAGGAGAAAAGGAAGAGCAGGAACGGCGGTGCAGCCACACGGGGCCTCTACCAACCAGTGGACAGACAGACGCGTCTGGAATCAGGAGCGTGGGGCTGGAGAGGCTGTTCCGGGGCTCATCCACAGCAGGCTCGGCGGGCAGGGCTGGGGGCGAAGAGCATAAACAACACGGGGGGCGGCCCTGGGCTTGAGCCCGGAGGGCAGCACCTCCTAAACAGCTGACACAGAACGAGGCGCCTGCCCTGGGGCCTGCAGTGGAGGGGGCCCAGGAGGCTTGGCAAGGAAGCCCAGGAAGCAGACATTTCCAGAAGGCTTAGCTCTCTCAACAGTGAGAGGGCAGCAGGGATTCAGGGAAGGTCAGGACCCCCGAGGCTGGATTTTATTTGCCAGTGAGATCAGGGCTGACCCAGATGAGAGAGCGCTTAGTGGGATGGGGAGGCAGGAGGCCGCACAGAGGTGGACGAAGAATGAAAGGGCAGTGAGGCCACAGACGCAGCAGAACAGAGCACATCGCACTCATTCTCCCGTGGAGGGGGCCCAGGGAGGCGGTACTTCTGAAGATGGGATGGACGGCAGCTGATGTACAGGCTGCACGGAAGTTGGGAGGAGACGGCAAGGAGGGGGAACGGGGTAGGGAGGGGCCGAGTCCCTGCTGCTCTTCTCCTGAGACCAGGGAGAAGGCCGCAAGCTCAGCACACAGGCACGCACAATTCTGGCTGCAAGTGAGGGAGGTTATTTACAGCTCCCGTTTACCAAGTACCTGCTGGGTGCCATCTGATCCTCCGAACCACCCCGGAAGCTGAGCATTACCACTTCCATCTTACACAGGAGGACTCCGAGGCTCCGAGAGGTTGATTAACTTGCCTAGAGACACACAGCTGGCAAGGGGCACAGCCAGGATGTGTACCCACGTTCAGCCTGTGCCTTCCCCTTCCTCAGACTGGTAACCAGCCTCTGCCTCTGAAACAGGAAGTACAGTCATCTGCTGAGAGACAGGGCAGAAGGGCGGGGGGGGGGGCGGGGGGGGAGGGCGGGGGGGCAAAGGGGGGAGCCGGCCTGGGTGGGCCCCTTGCCCGCCGGGTCTCGCTAGGCCAGGTAATCACCCCT
>NW_021703779.1:123926617-123950334 GCF_005190385.1 Monodon monoceros
GAGGGGCTGGAGGGGAGTGGTGAGGGTTCAGAGCAGCTGCAGAGGGCAAGAGGGAGCCGAGCAGAGGACTGGGCATGCGAGCATGTCCCTGCCTCAGGACGCGGGCTTGAGAGCAGACAGGGTGGCCGGACTGTCCTGTGGTCAGGGTATTGCAGTCAGGACGAGGATAGAGGGACGCGCGTGCTCAAGAGCTGGCGGGAAGAGTAAGTGACGGGCCACGGGGTCTCAGCTATCCAGGGAGGGAGCAAAGCCCAGAGGGGAGCTGGACACGGGGGAGAGGGGGCCACGCACCAGCGATCCCCGCGTGGCCCCAGGCTCACGCACGCGGCACTGAGTCAGAGGGCTGACGGCTGAAGGGGGCGCAGGACCCAGAGGCTAGAGACCCAGGGCTACAGGTACATGATGAGCAGGGCCAAGTGCGAGGTGAATGTGGGGCGGGGGTCAGCACACGAGTACGCCAGGGAGGTCCTCTGGGTCACTGTGAACCTGTGTGTCCAACCGGGCAGCTACACCACCAGTGCGCGTGGTGAGAGGAGGGGCTGAGACAATCGGGAAGGCACCCTCGCCCTGCAGCCGACACTGCCCTAGACACCCCCCCCACATTCACTGTGGTCCCCGCTGAAAACCTCCAGAGCAGCTGTCATCACGGAAAACCTTCCCCCATCTTGTGTCGACTCTGCAGATAAGGACACCGAGGCTCAGGGAGACAGGATGACTCGTCAGCAGCCACGCAGCTGGTGTGGGGTAACTGGAATTCGAACCTAGACCGGTCAGAGCCAGCGAAACAAACGCGGGGGCTCTGGCATCACACCTCCCAGGGGGCGCTCCTCCACAGTAACGCGTGATCTGGGCAAGTCTCTAGTGTCCTTACCTGGACAACAGAGACAGCAGGCCCCCCGCTAGGGTCCCACGGGGACCAAAGAGCACACACAAAACGCTGAGCACCCTTCCCGGTGTGCAGTCCAAAATGAAAGGGTCATCGGGAGTGACTGTCACTAACGCGATGTCCAGGCGCAGCCTCGGGGCTGCAACTCCAGCAAACCCCACTCTCAGAACCCCTGCGGGGGGAAGTAGGAACCCAACAGACCGACGGGCCCACTGCTTCTCAAACTCTCACCACTGCCACCCGAGACGCAGGGTTGCACAGCCCTCCTCGCTCAAACCCTTGCCGGCCGAACACAGGGGCCAGAGAGCAAGAGACACCTGGGCAGTCTGTCTGGTTTTGTTTTGTCTCGACACGTAGCCTACGGCAGTGGTTCTCAAACTTCTGCCTGCATTAGAATCACCAGGTGTGTGTTTTTGGAAATGCAGGTTCTCGGGCCCCACTCCCAGCCTCCAACTCCCTGACTCTGAGTGGGACCAGGATGCCGTGCTTCTAACGAGCCCTCGTGGGGGTTCTGACGCAGGTGGCCCAGGAAGCACTGTGAAAACGCTGTCCTCTTCCTTCCCCTGTAGACGGGCTGCTGGAGTGTTCACGTGCTAACAGAAAGGCAGGGCTGCGTGTGGAATATTCCAGAAAGAGTGTTGCTCAGCGTGCGCTCTGCATGCCAGGGAGAGTGGGGTTGACGAGTCACCCCCACGTCGCAGCAAACGGACCCCAGACACTGCAGCTGGACGGGGCTGGCCGTGTTGGTGCCCTAGCTCCCTCTGTGCCAAGGCCCCGCTCACCAAGCCACCTCCTGAGAGTAATGGATGCCCGTGTCGGCTTTCCCACAGGGGACCCGCCAGGACCGGCAAACTGAGAGTTCTGGGTGGCACGGGAGTCGCCAACCACCCTACACCTGACAAACTGTCACCTGGATTCAATAGCATCTCCTATCAGTTAGTGAGGGTCACCCAGGGCTTCTCCCCATGCCGGGCCCACAGCCCGCAAGTCCCCAGATCTCCAGACGCCCCCTTCTTTGGAAGCGGAGATGCTGAAGGGGAGACTCTCTATCCACCCAGCACGTTCGCCCCAACCCCGGTGCTCCACAGGCCGCCTCACACAGAGAAAGTTCTCAGCAAGACACAAGGGACAGAGCATGTCCACCGAGAAAAGCAGCATCACTCGTGACATCATGCCGTAAGTGCCCAATACTTCCCCCAAATCCGTCCTTGATACCTGAAAGTCGGCGGGAATCGGGCCGTAGGGCACGCTGAGGTTTAAGGCTTGGACATCCTCCCGCTGCCTGATATCCATCCAGGGGTTGTAGGCCACAGGAGGGAGGCCGGCAGGGACCTGGGGATCAGGAGCTAGGGTGATGTTCTCCAAGGGATACAGCTTCTGAAATTCCTTGGGGGAAAAGCACACAAAGCCACCAGGCCATCACTCTTCTGGCAAAGGCACAAGGCTGGGCCTCTACTGGTGTTTACGCTGCCCCTTCTCTAAGCCTGTGATGCGTTTACACAAGTATCTCCCCCACTTGAAAGTCACTCTCACGAGATGCCAGTGGTAATGAAACGAGTCGGCTGGTTTCCTACAAACCGAGCAGCGACAGCTCTCTTCCCTCATAGAGACCGATGCCCTCCTCTTCCCGTTGCCACCTCCCCTCCAGCTAGAAAAGGTGTGCAGAGGTGTGGCCAGTTCCCCAAATCAGCCTCACGCTCAGAAATTCACTGGGAGAGCACACAGGAGTCCGCACACAGCCCTACTCAGGGCTGCAATTACTGCAGAGAAAGGATACCAGCCACAGTCAGCAAAGGGGATTGTCACAGGGGGTATCTGGGGGGAAACCAGGCACAGGCTGCCAGAGTCTTCCCCTGGTGAAATCACACAGGATGCGCGCAATTCCACCAGCAACAAGCTGTGTGACAGCATGTGCACAACGCTGCTGCCAGGGAAGCAGAGGCTCGTGAAAGCCTCAGCACCCAGGATTTTTACTGGGGCTGGTCACGCAGGCACCCTCTGCCTGCACACATCAAAATCCCAGACTCGAAGCAGGAAAGGAGGGGTTTCTGTGAACAGTTCAGGCCTAGGGAGCCACTTGGCAGTTCTGGGAATGGTGGGAACACTCCCGAGATCCAGGTTCCCAGAGGCCAGGCCAAGGGTCAACCTCAGGAGCAGGCCTTTCAACGGATCACAGTCAGGCCTTGTAGGTTAACTCCTTCTGCACGAGAGACAGAAGTTGGTCTCACTCCATCAAGCGGGGCTGACAGCTCCTGCTAGGAAGGTGAGATCCCCTGGGCCAATCAAAGCGCGACACTCACAGCATCAAAGAGCACGTCTCTGGTCTCCACGCCCATCGCAAGTGACGGGCATGCTTTGCAAAGTCAAAAGGGTGGGCTGCTCAGGCCCGGGGAAAACATGATAGGAAAAAACTGAAAAATATTCTGAAAAAGAAGAGACTACATACTCTAAATGATACACACGCAAGTGCAGGATCTGAGCCTCCAACAAGTCACATGGTGCCCTGTGTTTCAGGGCTCAGGGGGAAAGGCAGTTACTGAAGAGGGCTTCACATCTCCTGGAATTCTGTACCAAGGACCGCCACTTACTGCAGGCTTCGGTGGCCAGCTCTGCATCCCTTTTCCGTGATGACTCACTGACTTCTAGGGAAAAACCCTCCAGTGGAGGAAGTAGAAGCCAAGCGTTTCTAACAAGATTCTTACGTGTCCTAAGCCTACTTCTTAGCCTTGACCTCTGAAACCCATCTTCATACCACTGAGTATACTAGTGCCATCAGGCGTCCCTGGTGACAAGGGACGGCAGGACGTGGCCACCTTCACTATGACACAGCTGTCACAGCTGTGCTGGATCAGCCGTCAGCCAGCTCTTCACCTTGGGGTATCTGAAGGGGATGTGTGGCTTATGATAGCCCACAGCCAGGAAGAAAGGACTGGCAGACGTTTTCATCTTTCCCAACAACCGTATGGCTTGCTCGGTGCTCTGCTTGTCAGGCAGGGTGCCCTCGGGCACATCTGCCACATCCACAGGGCACAGCAGGTTGGCATGGAGTTCTCCGTCTGGTCCCCTGCAGGTCTTCCAAAACAAAACATACAAAGTCAGCTTTTTAAGTGCAAGAAATAGAAGTCATGAAAGTTCCCCACAATGGATTTAACGTTTATATTTCGAGCACATTAAGTATTAGTCATCCAGACTACACGGGCACATAGAAGTAGAAGTAAAACAGAGAAGCGTTTCTTCTTTTCCAGGCAGAGGCCAGAAATCCAGCAGAACTTAGTTTGCTTCTCGTTGTTCATTCTCTGTCTCTAGGTCATAATTAATTAAAGGAAACCGAAGTAAACTCACGATTCAAAAAAAATCTGTCTCTAATTCAACAATAAAAAAACGTAGACCAAGGACTTGAATAGATATTTCCCCAAAGAAGATATACAAATGGCCAATAAGCACATGTAAAGATACTTCACATCATTAGTCATTAGGGAAAGGAAAAAAGAAGCTGTTTTCAATTTCAACGACAGACTAAAGCTTATAAGTGACAGGGTCACAGTTAACTAGATAAAGTGACAGTTCATGGAATTTCCAGATCCTCAACTCCACCATGCACAGGATGGAACCTACCGCTTCGTTTCTTAAAGTGGCCACGTCGGCCACAAGGCCAGTTTCAGTTTTGACCACGACTTCTACCTCACAAATACCCAGGGGCATCTCACCGAGGAGCATCCTTTCACAGCTCTGCCCTGTCCACACCGCCCTGGGCAGGGCAGCCGCCATCTGCCCCCCAGTACCTGCTCACGTTCACATGGTCTGCAGCACCGCCAGGGATTTGGTGCAGTCAGACCCACCGTCTTGAGAATGACGTGGGACATGGGCACAGGGACCTGGCATTTGTGAGGCTACTAAAAGTAGCAAGATGACTTCAGGGAACAGAAGCATTGAGATGGGGTCTTCCGATCTCATTCTCTTAATACTCAAGCCACAAGCCAAGGGCCAGAGCCCGCTGGCTTTCACTGTTTTCTGACATGAAAGTTGTCATGAATTTAGAACACTTTTCTGCACCCCACCAACCTCCCCAAATCCACACCCTTCTCCACACGATGGCTCTAAAATCCTCTGAGAAACATGTCATTTCTCAACACTCCAGCTGTTTTCCTGAATTTCTTAAATGTAAGTTTTAGTTGCATTTATACATCGGGGGCTCTTCTGAACCGAGATTAAGTTTCCTTATAGATTCCTTTTTTTCATAATGCTTTAAAATTTTAAAGCCCCTATCAAAGGTCTCAACACCTGAACATATCCATTAGGCCCAAGACAGACAGACAAGACAGATAGACGGAAAGCCTTTCTCCCAATCTGGGCTGAGGTGCTTAGAGCACAGGTCTCTCTTCGTCCTTCCATGTCTCGGCATCTCCTATAACGAACCCTCTGCACAGAGCCTTATCCAGAGTGAGCACGAAGGAGCCATTAAGTGAGTCTTGCACACTACAGCATGAGCTTCTAGAGCAAGGCATCCCTGCCAGCTTCTAAAATGCAGCCACCTCTCCGCTGGGCCTAATGCTCAAGGTTCCAACACTCATCCCTGCCAGGTCACGATCACGAACCAAACCCACAAAGCCCACCATATAGCCAGCTGGAAAGGACGCACATGCTGCACACGCAATAGTTAACCTTAATTTGCTAGACAGGGAAGAAGAGGTTCCTCTTCAGGCCAGTGCCCCTTTCACGGCCTTACCTTGGTGTTCTCGTACTTTTCAGAGGATGGATGATAAGGTGGAAGAGACCAGCTATATGGAGAGTCGTCACTATGATTGGAAGATACTCCTTGCGGGGGAAAAAGAAGGAAAGTCATTAAATAAAGCATGGCGAGTCCTTCAATGCCCTCCCCCACCAAAATGTACACTTTGTACACAACTGGGAAAGGGCCATCCCCTTCTTTTGGCCTCAGTTTCCTCATCTATAAAATCAGGAGCCTAGGCCAGATGATGAGAAGTCCCCACGAAAACCGACCCTCTGGGCTTCTATCTGAGTACTGAGCCCCTGACCCGGCCCCAAAGAGCCCTTGCTGGCACCTCTCCCTACCCTACAAAGGAGGTGGCAGAGGCAGGGGCACAACCATGGCTGGCTGGGCAAGGGGAGGCTCCGCGAAGGGGGGTGCTTTGCCGGATGCCAACCAGACACGAGACAAGGGGGCCGGGGTTCGAACCCCGACACTGCCTTAGGACGCCAGGTTCAGTGCTCTCTCATGACGCAGAAACCCACCCGTTTACAGTCTACCTGGGAAGACAAAATAACAACGTGCGACACCGAGGAAGGACTGCCAGCCGTCCGGAGAGGAGAAGTGCTGTGTGAGTGAGGGAGCCCCGGGCACAGAGGGGACGGAGGTCCGGGGAGGGCTGGCGGCAAGGGCTCTGGAAGGAGGAACCGCCTGTGCAGATGAGCCGGGAGGAGCTGAGAGGGTAGCGTGGGCAGCGCCATGGGAGAAGGGCGTCGCCAGCACGGGGACACACGGGGACTCCAATGACGAGCACCTGGCCAGGCAGGACTGGAGACAAAGGGACAGCGGGCGGAGGGCTTCTCAATCCCGCAGGCACAGTGGAAGCGCAGAGCGGGCTGACAGACCTGGTCCAAACCCTCGCGCTGCCCCACGTGCCCGTGCAATGTCGGGCACGCTCCGCGAGCCTCCGTTTCCTCCTCGGGAAATGACGCCAATGAAGAACCCACCTTGCCTGCTGCTGGGGAGAGGATTACGGGGGCAGCTGGCACAGCATCCAGCAGGCGCCTGGCACTCAATCAATGGTGGCTGCCGTCAGCCTCAAGCAGGCCCCTCCCCGACACAACAGGGTCTTGAGAACAAAGACCCGCTTGAAAAATGTGTCTCCAGGAGGGCTGCAGGCCAAGTGTTTGCTCTCGGGCTAAGACAACCCCACAATCTAATTATCAGGGGTAAGGAGGCCAGGCGCCACCCCTCGGGCCCCGTCAGGCCTCCCTTCCTGAGGCACGATCTCCCCTCTGCTGTGTTTGCTCCTTCCGTCTCTCTCTCCAGCTGTGCTCAGGCCAGAGTGTCAAGATGTGAGCACCAACTGCAGAAAGTTCTACTTGCACTTGCTGGCGACCTCTCGGCCGCACAGCCTGACAGATCTGCCTTCCAAACTGGGCCCAACTTTGCGGCCCCTCGTGATAAGCGCTTCTCGGGACAGAGCTTGGGCTCTCAAGGCACCCCCCCCACCCCGCCACGCTGCCCTGAGATCCTCCCCTGGGAAGGGAATCAAGGCAGCTGCCACTCCAGCTTCCCAGAGGAGGAATCGGAGGCTCGAAGAGGTTGAATGACTTGCCCCAGGTCCAATGCACACCTAAGAAGTGGCAGAACTGGGACTAGAACCCAGGGGCCGGCATTCCCGGTGCCACTGCCCATCAGCGGTTCACTCTGCCTCCAGAGGTGCTCATCCCGGCGGAATGCGGCACAGAGGAGACCTGAAAACAAGTGGGACTAAACTACAGTACATGTCTCTGTTAGACCACCGTGCTGCCATTAAAAATGACGGCACGAAGAGTCACCATGCGGGAAAATGTTTATGTCTAAAACGCTCACAATATAGCTGTGCATCACTGGTTGTCCCGTGTTGTGCACAGCTGCCTTCCACAATATAAAGTTGTATATCCAGGAAAATCTCAAATCAGAAAAATAATACGCCCAGAACCAGGGGACGTCATCACAATACAGCTCTCCTTAGTGGTACAAATACAAGCAATTTATTTATTTTTTTTCCTCTTTTCTGCCGCGCTGCGCAGCTTGCGGGGTCTTAGTTCCCGACCAGGGATTTAACCCTCAGACGTGAAAGCGCTGAGTCCTAACCACTGGACTGCCAGGGAATTCCCAATTTATATTCTTTAGTTTATACTTCCCTTTTTCTCCCCCAACTTCCTGTCAAATAATAATGCCTTACTTCAAGTTAAAAACAAAAAAGTATTAAACTCCCTGCTTCAGCATTCTCATTCTGGCATTAAAGAGAGCCAGTTTAGCTGGCAGTGTTGAAGGTCAGGACTGGGTGGCCCCTGGCACCCTAGAGACCCTGGGTACCAGCTTACCCTCCTCTTTCTGACCTAATTCACAGACAGCGGGCAGGCAACCCCTGCCAAATTACAGCCTCTTCACTGGGCAAGTCAGCAGAGCTGCCCTGGTCTCACTTCACTGCCAGGGACCCCGGGTTACAGGGGGTCAGGCGCAGAGCTGGACTCCCAGCCAACACTCCCCCTCCCCCGCAGCCAGTGCCCTTCCTTCCCCCCACGCAGCCAAAGGAACCAAACAGCACCATGACTAGTTTCCAAAAGGAAGAAAAAGCCCTTCTACCCTTTTTCACTTTTGGTGAGAACACAAAGCCAAGCTGAGAAGTGATATCCTGCACGAAGGTGGCAGCGACTAACCAGGTGCCCACCGAGCCCCAGCCCCAGGAGGGGACCCCCGTCCTCAGACACGAAAATGGAGAGAGCCCAGACTCGGAGGGGCAAGCAGTACCAGGATGAAAGACTTTTCCAACCGACATGGTCACGTAGCCATTCTCCTTGAAGTACTGGGGGATGGTGGAGAAGTTTCCAGAGTGTGCCCTCCAGTAGGAGTTGAAGTCATACAGGCGGGTAGTGTCTGGTCTCCTCCCGGTGAGCAAGGACACGCGGCTCGGGGCGCACACGGCTTGCTGGTAGGGAGCAGAAGCAGAGGGACACGTCCTCAGAGGAAAACAAAGTCTGGGAGCTAAAAGGTAACCAGGCAACCTCCCAGGTCCTCGGCTAACAGCTTGGCGGCTGAGTCATGCAGATCTCAAAGCCATCCAGCAGGATTTGGGCCTCACCCAGCCGCCAGCAAGAAGTCTTCCCCGAGAGAGGAAGGCCCCAGCCCCTCCATCCAGCAGATGACTGTGTCGTTCTGCATGATGGCGTCTCACGGGTGCCCGGAGCAGGCAAAGGTCTAGGGAGCGGCCCCATGAAGGGGCACAGGAAGGAGGGCCGCTGTGGCAGCATCCCCTCCTTCTCAGCACCAGGCAACCTCCAGTTGGGGGAAGAAAGGTGGGCAGGACCAGCCTGAACACAGTATACCAGGGCACACCCTCCACCCAAGGAGAAGCACCCCTGAAAGGCACAAGCTTCCTTGCCAGTGGACAACCAGGTTTTCTCAGCCGCCATTTTCCAAACTGTGCTCCCCTCTACTAAAGAGATGCCTGGCACAATGAGTACCATCCCCCAGCCCTCAGTGCACGAGGCACACACCACACCCAGAGGTGCCCAGACATACCTGGGCAAAGGCATTCTGGAAGAGGAGGCTGCGGGAGGCCAGCTGGTCCATGTTTGGGGACCTTATGAGCTTGTCCCCGTAACAACCCAGGGAGGGGCGTAGGTCATCCACGATGATTAAAAGGACGTTCAGAGCATCTGCACAGGAAGGAGGGGCTTCAGTGAGATCACCTGCACTGACACCCAACCCCCACCCGGGGTAGGTGCTAGGGTACCCAGAGGTCCAAGGCTGGCCCCAGCACCTTGACAACCCAGCCAGCTACGCCAGGGAGGGTGGGAGTGGGTGCACAGAAGAAGCCCCAGTCCGGGGTGGCAGGGTTAGGCTTTGGCCATGGCCTCAAGCCTGGATGAGGGAGGGAGAGAAAAAAGAGGGAGGGAGGGAAGGATGGTGGGTGGGTGGGTGGGTGGGAGGGAGGGAAGGGAGGAAGGATCGATGGAAGAAGGAATGGTAGGAGGGAGGGAGCGAGGGAGTTAAGGATGGAGGTAGGCAGGGAAGTAAGGAGGGAGCCCCGCAATGTGGGCGAGGGCGCCGGAGGCACCTGTGGCCGAGCTGCCCAGCGCCGCGGATCCGACGGAGCCCAGGACCAGGCCAAGCCAGAGCAGGCCCCCGCCTGGCGGCAGCATTTTTGCCCCGGCGCAGCCGCTCCGGGGCGACGATGACAGGTTTTGGCAGGAGGGTAGGGCCGCCCCCGCCGCCTGTCGCGCGTCGTAAACCCGGGCACCCTGCCCGACGCGGCCGCAGCCGGCCGCAGAGGCCGGCGCCCCGGCCCGAGCGCGAGTGCGCCTGCGCGAGATCCGGGCCACAGGGGGCGGAGCCGAGGCTCCCGCGCAGCGCCTGCCCCGCCCACCGGGCCGACTCACTGGTTGGGGCGCACCTCCCCCGTCGGGCAGGTACCTGGGGAGTCTTCCTAGGTGTCTCCAAAGATTTGCGTTGCAAGCACTGTCCTCAACCAGCAGTTTCCCGCCACTTCGCCTTTGCTCCTGCCATGCGTTTCACCTGGAGGCCCTTCCCTTCCCTCTTCTCTCTATAAAAGTCATACTTTTCCTTGCAGACCAGCCCAAATGCCATTCTCCTTCCATGAGGCCCTTTGAGAACTCGCCTTCCTCCATCTAAAGGGACCCCTCTCCTATGCGTTTGCTCAACAAATACTTATTAAGTACATCAGATATGTATACCGAGCACTGTTGGCAGCTTGGAAGTTCTGGCGGCTGGGAGTTCTAAGTTCCTTCCCTTGTGGAGCTTGTGGACAATAAATGACCAAATAAACATTGAATAGTAGTGGGCATGCGCGGTCTGGAAAAAAAAAATATGGGGGCGTGGGTGGCACATGGGGAGTTTCATGTTATTTTCTACGGGGTGGCCAGGCAAAGCCTCACTAGTAAAGTGATATGTGAACAAAAACTTGAAGGAGGTGAGGGAGCAGGCATTGTGGAGAGCATGCTTGACAGTGTTAGCTGATGGCACAGAGGCTGGTGTGGCTGGTGGGGAAACAGGAGATGGGGAGCAGGTAGGAGATGGGAGGAGTGAGGGTCATAACTCTTCCGGTGGCAAGAATCATTCACTGGGTGCCTGGGGCTGAGGGTTAGGCAGGACATCACAATCCTCTCTCTCTGTCTCTGACTCACTTCCACCTCCTAGTGAAATAACCTAACACAATGCCAGGCAGATTGGAGATCTTTTTTTGCATACAGGAACACATAAATATTAGTATAGTTATTGAGGGTTTCCTATACCCAGGCAACATGCTAATTTTCTCCTCACACCAACACTGTGAGCTAGATGCTACTATCATTCCCATTTTACAGATCCAGAAATTAAAACTCAAAGAGGCCAAGTCACTTGACCTGGCACACAGCCAGGAAGTGGAGGTGCAGGGGGGGTTTCCGTGAGAGGGAAGGTCCTCGGTTGGCAGCCAGAGCGCAGTCATCGCAGGAGGCTTGCTGCCATTGCCGCTGCACCTCATTTGCTGTATCCTGGGGTCCCAGCAGGTTGGCTGTTCACACCGCAGCCTGGCTGGCAACGCCCCCTTCCCTGGGAAGGGCCAGCCTCCACCTGCACTCCCCAGACCAGAGCATAGGACGAGTCCCTCGGGGTGGGCCAGCCCCAGCCAAGTGCCCAAGCTGCCAGGCCTCAGGAGGCACCTCAGCTGTCCCTCCTCATCCAGACACTTCCCTTGTATTGGTGGCTGCCTTTTCCCTCCCAAAAGTATGGCCCCTAATGTTTCAGGAAACTCTGAGCCCAACCTCAACAAGGACTCCAGTGTCTATTTAGAAAATTACTCTCATCCTTATTTCCTCTTTCCTTGGCATCTGTGATACTTTCTCATAGCAACGGGTGTCTCCTGCAAGCTTGTGAACTAAGGAGCAAATGATATCATACTTGTCATTATCAAAAAGCCATTAACACAAAATCATTCAGTAAACCCCAGGGTTGACCAGGGAAGGGAATGAGGCAAAAGCCACACACAGTTCCCACCTCTAAAAATGTCTGTAGTTCTCTTGTGGACTCCATTCAAGTCGGCAAACATTTCCGGAGCACCATGCCATCCAGGCCCTGGGGCGGGAGGTGGGAAGGATGCATGAGGAATCAGGAGGCAGACGGGTCCTTGCCTGCAGCCCCCCAGGCATGTACCACCTGTGGGGAGGAGGGACAGCAGCACGACCTGATCGCCATCACAGAGGTGGACTTCTGATTTGTCAAAAAGAGAGTTTCTCCAGAGGAAGCAATCAGATGTGAAGACAAATTCACCCAGTCCAACACTGATCTAAGCAGCCCCTGACCTGCTGCCGAGGTGTTGGGGTACACCAAGAAGGAGCAGCTGGAGAGCCCGTCTAGACAACAGCCGGGCCTCTAATGACAGATATGAGAGACCAGACATGAGGCCTATGAGCATTTGAGCACGCAGTCTCAGCTGCATCTTTCTGGAGGAGCTTAAATTTGAATAAAGGTGCACAGCTAGCATCCATTGACAGACATGGTGTACACACCCCTAAGGTGAGCATCAATGAGTCATGCCCGTGTATAATCCCCTCCCATTGGGTGTGAGTGGAACCTGCGCTTCTAGCCAATAGAATCTGGCAAAGGCGAGACAGGATGTCACACCTGTGACTACATTATGATGTGTATAAGGGTCCATCTTGCTAGCACAGAGAGATTTCCTGCTGGTCTTGGAAAAGCCATATTGTAACTGCCCCCTAGAGAGAGCCACATGGCAGGGAACTGTGGGCGGTTTTTAGGACCTGAGAGTAGCCTCCAGCCAACAGTCATTGAGAAGCCAAGAGAACTCAGTCCTAGAACCACAAGGAAATGGATTTGGCCAACAACCACAAGAGCCTGATAGAGGACTCTGAACTCCACAAGGGAATGCAGCCTTGTGAGACCCTGAGCAGAGGATCCAGCTAAGCTGTGCCTGGCCTCCTGACCCACAGAAACTGTGAACTAACAAATGTGTGCTCTTTTAAGCTACTAAATTTGTGGTAACTTATCATGAAGCAATACAAGGTGAATACAACTTTGTTCATTCACAAAATGAATAGACCATTGACTGCAAGGTCAGATCCCTTCCTAGGGAGTCTTCTTATGGTTATGAAAGAATTGATGCCATAAGAGTCCATGAGAGCAGGTTGGAATGGTTCCACAGAAACCCTGCCGATTAACACCAATCCACCAGCTCCGCCAGGGTGCGTGAAGGCCACACAATTCTGGACAGAAAAGATGGCCTCTCTGTCCTCAACCTTGCTATGGCCGTCATCAAAGAAAAGACTGAGGGGGGACTTCCCTAGTGGCGCAGTGGTTAAGAATCTGCCTGCCAATGCAGGGGACACGGGTTTGGTCCCTGGTCCGGGAAGATCCCACATGCCACGGAGCAACTAAGCCCGTGTGCCACAACTACTGAGCCTGCGCTCTAGAGTCCGTACTGCGCAACAAGAGAAGCCACCGCAATGAGAAGCCCGCGCACCACAACGAAGAGCAGCCCCCGCTCGCCGCAACTAGAGAAAGCCCGTGTGCAGCAACGAAGACCCAACACAGCCATAAATTAATTAATTAATAGATTAATTCATTTTAAAAAAGACTGAGGGAAGAGGGGAGGCCTTCAATGTTCCAACAAAGGCCAAGAGGCCACAGGCACAGCTGAGATTGAACTTGGAGGGCAACCGGCGAGGCTTGAAAGATGAAATGCAGAAGTAGAGGGAGATCATGCTGGAGGAGAAGTGAAAACAAACACTGAAGACTGACTTTGTTGGACACGTGGTCTAATTTCAGGAACACAAAGCAGCCCTGATTGCTCTAGATACCCTGGACTTTAATGACTCCCACGATTGAAATTTCAAAGCTGAGTTTTAAAAAAGTACTTAAACCTCCCAACAGACCAGAATGTGAATGCCCTCTTCAAGATCAGCTGCATTCACACAGTGGCTCCAATTCACTGAACAGTTAAGGGAGTAACCTAGTTCACTAAAAACTAAAATATTTAACTGGAAGCATCATAAAATCAGGCCTTGGATGTCTCAAGATTGGCACCACTTTGTAGCTCAATGCCTACGTGAGATTTAATAGGGGCATCCAGAGCACAGAGTCCCGATCTTTCAATATAAAGTAGTTTATACAAGCCCATCTTAACTATATTTCTGCAATATTAAAGAAATAATAATTGGTTCAGCTCAAATTGACTAACAAGACACATGCATTTATTGTCTCTTATGGGTTGGGTTCATCAGAAAGCTGACTCTAAAACAGAGTTAAGCGTGCAGGATGTTTATTAGGGAGTGCCTTTAGGAGAAATACCTGTGGAAAGGGTGGGAAGGGCGTAAGAATGGACAGAAAGAGCAGTCGAGCGGTGCTACAGGCCTTGGCAACCCCACGGGGCAGTCTAGAGCTAGCATAGGCCTTCAGAGTTGTCTCGAGTTAGGCCGAGATGGCCAGGTATTTGTACATCACCTGGATAAGTCACTGAATGTGGCTACCCTTGGAGGGCTGTGATCTTGGGCAAAGTGGCTCTCTGCAGCTGAGGCAAGCCCTGAAGGGGTAGATGGCCCTAAAGGGCTGCCCTCTCAGCCACTGGGGCAAGAAGGCCTTCACTGAGAGGGGGCTTAAGTGGCACATCTCTGTGTTCACATCTCTTCTGCCCTTTGAAATCATCATGAAGGAACAAAAATAATATAACCTGACAGCAAGATAGGATGGGAGAAGATGCTCATATTCAATTGTTATTAGGGAACTGTACATCAAAACCACAGTGAAGTAGCACTTTACACCCACTAGACTGATTAACATCAAAAAACTAAAAATAACAAGCATGGGTGAGGATGTAGAGAAATCGGAACGCTTATACCTTTGCTCTTAGGAATGTAAAATGATTCAGTTACTGTGGAAAACAGTTTTCAGTTCCTCAAAACTTAAACATAGAATGACCATTTGACTCAGTGGTTCTACTCTTAGGTAGAAGATTTGAAGATCTGAAAACTGGTACCCAAACAAATACATGTACATGCATGTTCATAGCAGCACGTCACAATAGCCAAGAGTAGAACAAGCTGAAATGTCCATCAACAGATGACTGGATAAATGAATCGTGGTAGATATATACAATGGAATATCGCGCAGCCATATAAAAGGAATGGAGTACCGACGCATGCTACACCATGGATGCTGCTACACCACGGATGAATTCGAAAGCATCCTGCTAATTGAAAGAATCCAGACACAAAGGGTCACATATCGTATGATTCCATTTATCTGAAATAGTCACAAGAGATAAATCTGTAGAGACAGAACACTAATTGGTGGCTGCCAGGGGTCGGGGGAGAGGGGATAGGGAGCAACTGCTCAATGTGTGCGCGGTTTCCTTCGGGGATGATAAAAATGTTTTGGAACTAGATGGGGTGGTGGTTGTACAACACTCTAAATGCCACTGAATTATTTACTTTAAAATGGTTAATTTTACATTATGTGAATTTTATCTCCATTTTTAAAAAGTTAAAAAAAAAAAAAAAAAGGGAGGGGGACCTACAATGGCTTAAAAACTTCCCCAGATTCCTGGAAGCTGCCACAGTGGAGACTGATGAAGCCACAGCCTAGAATACCTACAAAGGGACTTCAGCTAAGGAGGGAACAAACTTAGCTTAGACAGTCTCCCAATTCTGAGACAGCAGGTATGACAGTGGGCAGAGTAAGACATGGGACTTAACCCAGACAGATTAACTGAAGGTTTCTATATGGCTGTTAACCTCCCCCAGAAGGCCCCAAAGCCAGTCTTTAACACAAGAATGGAAAAAAGAAGGGTTCTTCTCTAAAGAAATTGAATAATTTGTCTGGGGGAGGGCTAGGAAAACTGGAGTCAGTATTGAAACCACCACCACCAAAAAAATTTCTCCATATTATGACATTTTTGAGGACCCCCAACAGAACTATCAGCACACTGCCTCTTCATCTTAAAACAAAGCCTGCAAGTCAATAACTCCCGCCCATGTACTCGGAGCTGCCAGTCAGCCTCGTTCTTAAGTGTAATCGGACAACAAAAAAGGCCAAACATTTGAAGGTGGCATACAAGATGACAGAGAAATATCAAGAAAAACAAATAGCAAAGCTGGCCCTAAAGGAAAGAGATGACTAAGGCGCCGAAAAGAATAATTTTTAAAGGACAAACAAAAATACCCTTTATTAAGATCATCAGAAAGACTTGAGAAGCGATTGACTATATGAAACAAGAATAGATTGCTATGGAAAAATTCCAACAGAACATTAAAGACCACTTGGAAATTAAAACTATGGTTGTAAAGTTCAACATTCAATAAAAGAATTGAAAAGTCAAGTCGAGAGAAACTTTTCAAATGTTGAACAGAAATATAGCAAAGGACACCACCAAGGGCTGGCAAGAATGTGGAGCGATTCCAACTCTCTCACGTTGCTTGTAGGAGCATTCATTGATACAGCCATTTTGGAAAACTCTGTGGCAGAATTTGCCGAAGCTAAAGTTAAACATGTGCCTGCCCCAAGAACTGGCAACTCTACTCCAAGGCATATGCCCAACAGATGTGAGACTTCTAGCCACCAAAAGACATGGACAAGGATGTTCATAGTATTATTCGTAATAGCCCCCAGCTGGAAGCAACCCAAAGGTCCTTCAATTGTATCCAATAATTTGGATAGATAAACTGTGATATAATCACAAAATGGAATACAATGCAGCTGTAAAAAGAACAAACTACTGATACATGCAACAACATAGTTAAATTAAAAAAACATAATGTTAATTGCAAGAAGCCAGACATCAAAGAGTACATGGTGTGCAATGACATTTATAGGAAGTTCTAGAACAGCAAAACAGATCTGTGGTGATAAGGTCAGAATAGTGGTTACCTTTGGGGGAAGGTATGGAACAGGAGTGGGGCATGAGGAAGTCTTCACGGATGCTGGAAATGTTCTAGTATTTTATCTGATTAGTGATTATATGAGTGAGTACATACGAAAACAAATTAAGTTATTACTCAATAACATAGGCAAACAGAATATGAGACAATGAGGAAGACTAACATCTTCCTAAGTTATAGAAATGGAAGAGAAAACACGGAGGGGAGGAAATTAAAGGTATAGTAGAAAAATAACTTTAGAGCTAAAGAAAAAATAGCTCATACTGAAAAGGTTTATTGAGTACCTAGCACAATGAATGAACACATACCCAAGCTCATGCATAGTTCTGTGAAAGTTCAGAACACCAAGGATAAGGAAAGATTCTAAAAGCTTGCAGAGATGAAAAAATTATACAAAATTTCAGAGTGAAGTTTTATACATAGCCAAACTGTCAAATAAGTATGAGAATAGAATAAAGACTTTTTCAGACATGCGAGAATTCAAAAACTTACTTCCTGTTCGACCCTTTCTTAGGAGGTTACTTAAGGATGTACTCTAGCAACCAAAGGAAGTATGGAAGAACACCACCATTGCTATCCCCACCATAACTTATATATTCATATATATTAGGAAATTATATCTATTAATATAATTAATATAATATAAAACCAAATTATCTCTGAAAGACCATCCCAGCTTCAGAAATCCCTGTAGGGTTGGCTGAAGCCTTTTTTGAGATGGCATTACAGCCCACATTCTCCATCTACCCAATCCTGATTCCTTCCCTTCCTTTCTCTTCCCTTCCTTCCCTTCCACAGGTGTTGATCCTGAGAGAACTCCCAAAGAAACTCCTGCATATTAATCTCACCTTAGAGCCTGCTTCTGTGGGAATCCAACCTGCAACAACAATTGACGGAAAGTTGGGAAGAGGAAGGGAGGAAGAGAAGTGGGGGGAAATGGAGGCACATTAACATCATTACAAAGGAGAAAATCAAGTTATTGTCCCTAGTTGAGGGAAAGAGAAAGAGAGGTATAGGGATATTATTTAAAGATATAAAAGTAGCCAATAGAAGACCTGAAAATAGTGATACATCTATATATTATGAGGAAAAGGGATAATGGTAGGGAGAGATGAACGAAATTGGTCATGAGTTGATAACTGATGAACTTCAGTGATGAGCATGTGAGTTTTATTATATTGTTTTCTGCACTTTTGTATATGTTTGATCAATCACCATAATCGAAAGTTAACAATATAGGCAAAAAGATGAAAGGATGACTGAACTATAATCTCATCTAGCATAGCAGGAAGTCGGCAGATAATGTCTAAAATTGACAACATAAAAAAGTTGATATAGACATAAGCATAGTATTTACAAAGGTAGAGGCAAACTATCGGAGGAACTGAAACTAGAAACATTTACAATGAGAATGGGGTGCTGAGGGGCAGAGCACAGGACCTTTGCTTTGTATTATATGCCTTTTGTTCTCTTTGACTTCCGTTAGGGGTTGAATTGTGTCTGCCCACCCCACCCCCCAAAAAAAGAAAAAGATTTGTTGGAGTCCTAACCCCCAGTACCTCAGCATGTGACCTTATTTGGAAATAGGGTCTTTACAGAGGTAATCAAGTTAAAATTAGGTCATTAGGGCTTCCCTGGTGGGGCAGTGGTTAAGAATCCGCCTGCCAATGCAAGGGACACGGGTTCGAGCCCTGGTCTGGGAAGATCCCACATGCCGCGAAGCGACTAAGCCCGTGCACCACAACTACTGGACCTGCGCACCAGAGCCTGCAAGCCACAACTTCTGAAGCCCGCACGCCTAGAGCCTGTGCTCTGCAACAAGAGAAGCCACCACAATGAGAAGCCTGCTCACCGCAACTAGAGAAAGCCCGCGCACAACAACAAAGACCCAACGCAGCCAAAAATAAATAAATTAAATAAATAAATTTTTAAAAATACCTTTAAAAAATCAGGTCATTAAGGTGGGACCTAATCTAATGTGACTGATGTCCTTATAAAAAGGGGAAATTTGGACTCAGAAGGCAGGCACACACAGAAGGAAGATGCCCATGTGAAAATGGAGGATTGGCGTGATGCATCTACAAGCCAACGAATGGCAAAAATTCCAGTAAACCACCAGAAGCTGGAAGAGGCAAGGAAGGATCCTTCTCGTACTGGTTTCAGAGGGAACACACCTCTGCTAATACCTTGATTTCGGACTTGCTGCTTCCAGAATTGTAAGAGAATAAATTTTTGTTGTTCTAAGCCACCTAGTTTGTGGTACTTAATCACATCAGCCCTAGCAGAGAAATACAACTTAAAAACATTTCAAAATGTAATGAGATTGCTGGGCTGTGCAGAATGTAAGCTGAGATAGAAAATTACATGTACCAGTTGGCATAATTCTATTGTTTTTGTTATTATTCTTTTGCTGGGCAGTAGCAGCAGCAGGACAAGAGTGAGGGCGAATGGAGAGGGCCCGTGAGAGAGCAGTTCGGGTGAGAGTGGTTAAGAGGGAGGGTGTGAGAGAGCTGCTTTCAGTCAGTGAGTGGGATCCTGAAGTTTAAGATGTTTGAGGTGGAACAGATCCTGATGATGAAAAGGTCTAGGATGTGGCCTTGAAGATGGGGGTGCTGAGGTGGAGAGAAAGAGAGATTGTCAAAGGCAAGGAAGAAGTTAAGGAGCTGTGAGTAGCACAAACTGCCCAGGTAGACACTGAAGAGTCACCCAGGATGATGGCAGGACTCAGGATGCCAAGGAAACCAGGGAGCCAGGTGCCCGAGTCTTCAGTGAGTGAGGGAGAGGGGCCAATAAGTGCTGTGTAACCACAATCTTAGTGGCTGTAAGTAGCACCCATTTATCACCTCATAGTTTCCTTGGGTCAGAAGTCTGCGAGCAGCTTAACTGGGTATTCTGCTCAGGGTTTCACAAAGCTGCAATCGATGTGTTAGCCAGGGCTATGTTCTCGTCTGAGGCTCTGTGTCCTCTTCCAACTTATTCAGGTCGTTGGCAGAATTCAGTTTCTTGTGGCTGTAGGCTGAGGTCCCCATTTTCTTGCTGGCCATCAGCCAGGGCCGCTCTCAGCTCCTAGAGACCATTTACAGTTCCTTGCCAGGTGGCCCTCTCACAGGCGCTCTCAGGCAGTGAGAGCAGAACATATTGGTCTATTGGTCAATATTCCACAATCCCCTGCCACAGCAAAAGGATGAGGACTCAGGGGAGAATTCAAGGCTTGTTTCATTCCAGATCTGGGATCCTCGGACGGGCACTCCTCGAGGGCAGGGTCTGCCCCTTCCATTCACTGCTGTATCCGCAGGGCTGGCACTATTTGTTGGGTTTTGAGGGATCACTGGGATGACAAGCATGACCAGAATTACTTGGGTGAGAAGGCAGAGCTCACCCTGCACAGAGAGGCAGGCATCACCCTTGTCTCTGTGGGCATGTGAACTGAACCTGAGAAGGAACCTGATGTGGGCTGTGATTGCCACCACATGTGCTGGATACCGAGGGCCCTGTTCCCAGAAATGGCTGCCTCAAGATGTGCTGGATTGTCCTCTAACTGCCTGGGGAGTGCCAGGTGGATGGAGCTGGGTCTGGGCTGCCCCAAGGTTGATGATACAGCAGGAATAGCCTGGTTTCTAGCTGGGAACTCCCGGGGGAGTGAAGGTGAATTGGATCACAACCAGAATCTGATTCTGTTGAAGTAAAGCCTTATGGAACATGAAGGGGCAGAAGAGGGACTGGGCATCACTGCAGCATTGACATTTGCTGAGCTCCTGCCCTAAGTCAAGGACTTTGTAAGGTGAGATGATTCTCTCATTGTGGAAGACGTTGGTACCAGGCGCATTTGTCTCTGGACATCTTGCATCATCCTGTGAACAGTCTTTCCTTTCCCTTCTCTCTACTCTCTTTTTCCTTCATTTTCTCTTCAAGCCCAGACTTTTCCATCCTGCCATTCATTGATTCAGCGAGCATGGCTCTGGGTGGGAGGACAGGCCTCTAGCTTGGAGCAGGCAACTCTAGGGCTGTCAGAGCCAGGAAGTGCAGAATTTCTAAAAGCCTCCAGCAGGGGCCGCCCAAGCGCTGGTGCTCGCTGGCGCTACTTCATTGGTGATTCATGTCCTTAAAATAATATATAGATGAAGGATACACTTAAAACAAACTACAAATGCCTAGTCAGATCTTTTTTTTCCTCCCATTTGAGCTGCATGCATCCAAATTGAGGAGGTTACATTTGGTCACCCCTTTCCTCCTGGTTTTCCCCGTTCCTCTTCCATCTAGGGAAGATTTCGGCTTACTCCCCCAGATTTAAGAGCCTCAGGGAAGGGAAATAATGAGACCTCAAGGAGGACGCTCACAGTTGGGGGGCTTCCTGTGTGAGGGGAGGGGCTGCGAGCCAGCCCCAGGCCTGTCTGGCATCGCACACCTGTGCTCTTATACTCTGACAATCGGGTGTTTCTTGCGAAGGGGAGCCCACAGCTGGATGGCCAGGGCAACCCCCTCTCCCTCTGCACTTCTGCAGTCAAAGCCAGGGGACAAGTGGAGCTGGGAAACAGCGTAAGGCTTGGGTGACATTCCTCTGGGGCCCCTCTCATACTTGTGCCATGAAACACACCTCAGGCGCGAATGGGTCCATCTACAGAAGGGATAGCTAAAGATGGCCCGAAACGAGGCCCTTTTCAGGGGCGGGGAGGAACGGAAGTGTGGAAGGAATCTTTGGTGGTACAGCGAATTAGCATGTACCTCATCAGACAGGTGTCCTCATGCACTTAGTAGTTTACACAAGAAAGGTAGCGAGGGGAGCACAGGCTTGGTGAGGAAAAGGAAGCCCTCATTTTATATGGCACTAATAATTTTAAAATAAGTAAAAGGGATGAGAATTTCAATTCTGCCTTTACTAGGATGTCATTTCCTTATACACTGCAGGCTGTCATCTGCATTTTACTTGAAGAAATGTGGCATTTGGGAAGCAGCGGACGTCACCCCTTATGTAATCCGTGTGATGTGATATTTCTGTAACATCATTTAAAAGTCTATCAATATGGGAAACTTCTGTAAGAGTCTCTAAGGGACCAATAAAAACACTTGGGTGGAAGGCATACCAGAGGGGATTCTTGCTAAAGCCCTGTGTGTGAGGCTGATCACCATGCATCCTCATGGGCAACCAGGGTACATGGAGAGTCACCAAGGCACAGAAGCAGGGGTGGGCAGGTAAGAGAGAGCTTCCAGATCATTGGCTGGCAGAAAACCCCAATTTTGCTCAGGGAAAACATGGACTTTGCAATTTAGGGTCCAGGTTAATCCTAATAATATAATTAGCTACTAAGCATGGAGCAAGTGAGACGTCGGTGCTACTCCCTGAAGGCATCTTTCCATCCTGTCCAAAGTTAACAGACAGGCTTCTTAGGGACAGAGGGGGCCACCCAGCAGAGCAACTAGCACCTCTGGCAGCACAGCGCCCTTTCCCTCCAGCTGCATTTCCCACTGGGCCCTTGGGAAGCGTGCTATGAAAGCAAGGCAACTGGGTGAGCCTGATGCTGCCGAGCTCCCTGTGTCATCACCGAGCTCTCAAAATCAGAGACTCCTAAATCACAAAACACACCAGAATTGTGTGGGGGACCCAGGCTTTGTGGGACAGCACTGGGAGATGGCACAGGGCTCGGGATTTCCTGAAACCAGACAGTGGACAGGTTTTCAGAGATATAAACAACTAGTGGACAAACACGCTTTCCAAGAGCCCTTCCTCTTTTTAGCTCTAGGTTCATCCCATTTCTCCCACGGAAGACCGTGGTTGGTGCCAAACGAGATTCCACATCCTGATGCAGTTTGACAGATGGTGGGGTGTCTAGTCATCTAGGTTGACCTGGGGCTTGGGCCTCAGTCCTGCCTGTCCCAGGAAGGGCATCCCTACTGGCCGAAGGCCGGAGGAAGGTCACACACCCAGAAACCCTGGGCCTCTGTCAAATTGTTGGTTCTTACTGGTGTTAATATCACATGCACACAGTGCTTCGTCCAAAAGCCTTGGGGGCCATGTGAGTTTCAGGATTCATAAAGATTCATGCTCTGTGATGGGGACACAGAGCATATGTCAGTGACACACTGGCAGGGTCTAGCAAACACGCTGACTTCTCTGCAGTGAACCACATGACTCTTAACACCAAATGGGATAAATAAAAAAAAATTCAGGATGCTATAAATAGCTTTGTGCCATCATCCATTTTTGGTTTTACCACCAAAAGGGTTTAGGTCAAGCTCGTGAAAACACTTTTGGTTGCCAAAGCATCATGGCTGATGGAATCGTGGAGAGCAAATCATAGACCCGTATTACCCGAGGCAGCAGGCTGACATCAACTCCCACACAGTTCAGGGAAGCTCCTAGCTTCAGCGATTCCTGGCGCTGCTACAGCCCCTAATTCTCAAACCCTGTCGGATTGACTCAGTTCACGCTGCCTTCTATTGTGTCCAGGGGCCACTATACATCTTTAGTCAAAACCTACCCATGGCCCCCAAGTCCCCAGGCCATATCCTGTAGGACCTTTGGGACTGGAGTCCGACAGTGTCACTGTCCTCTTCCTCCTTTCCAAGCTGGAGGCTTTTCAGTGTCTGCCTGTCTCCCAGCTGCAGGCTTCAAGGCACAGGCCTGCTTTCCCACACTCTTTCTAGCCTGGCAAATTCTTCTTGGGAAAACAGAGATGCCTCTTCAAACACTATTCGTAGTAGGTGCTTTCTGGTTTACAGATTGCTCTCATGTGAATCATCCCGTGTCATCCTCACCCCCACCAGACAGATTTTAAAAAATTAGTCCTTATGGGGAGACTTTCACATTATGCCCATTCTTTAGACGAGGAAATCAAGACTCACAGAGGTAAAGTGATTTGCTTAGACTCACACTCCAGCAATCGTGGTGCCGGGGATCAATCCCAGGTTTGTGACGGCAGAGCAGAGCTTGTGCTTCCTCCCACGCTGCTCCCTGTGGACGACAGGAGCCTGCCCAGCCTACCTGGGTAGCTCTGCACACACACTTCCCTCTACAGGCAATGAATGAAATTTCACAGCACATCAAAATCTCTAAAACTCCCATGCCAACAATCGCTCAGAGGACCTGAATTGATGGTGTCAGGCTGGGGCCCTCCACAAACTCATCTGCTCCAGCCACACACCTGGACTCAGTCCCCTGAACGTGTCTGGCCCTTCCAGGGGGCCC
>NW_021703779.1:124000334-124002307 GCF_005190385.1 Monodon monoceros
CCATCCTCACGCCCTCAGTCCTAGACCCTCACCCTCCTCCCTGGCCCTCGTGTCCATTTCACGAGAGATGGTGACCTGATGGGGCTGGGGAGGCCACGTGGGCAGAATCCAGTGTCAGGCTCGCATGGGCACTAATGCCTGGCTTCCCTGTGTTTTCTCCATTATGTGGCCTGAGGCATCCGGTAGTAGGACCCCGTGGAGGACGGCTGAATCCCCCTTGACTGTTGGGGAGACAGGTCAGGCCAGTGCGGGGATGGGGCTTTGCACGCATATGATGCTTAGCTTGAATAAGAGTCCTTCTAGTGACAAGCTGATCAAATCACGGAGACTCCCTATGCCTCGATTTCTCCATCTGTAAACTGGGCCTCCTAATAGTACAAGGCAAAAGCATTGGTGTGAATTTCCCCATGATGTGACCTGCTTGTAAAAAGCCTGGGCCAAATGAAGTGGTCGGTGGATGTAGCTCTTGTTACTGAGCGTGTAAGAAAGATGCGCCCTCCCCCATGTTGTGAAGGTTCCCAACCAGTACACGCCTTGTGATCCCCGCGTACGTGGATTAGCGCAGTTTTTCTTTTCTCGTGAAAATTTGTTGTCAGGATGCTTGGGCTCGCCTTCCTCTTCTTCTCGCTTGTCCCTGTTCAAGATGAGGCTGTTGATTTGAGGTGTCGCCTCCATTGGAACAGGGGTGTTTGCAGCTTTAGGTCCCAAGTGCCTCTTTGGCCGCGTGCCATAAGTCCTGGGGGCTTTGCTATGCGTTTTCTTCATTTCAAAGTATTTTCTAATTTCCCTTGTGATGTCTTGTACGTTCCCTGGGCTATTGTTATGGACTGAACTGCGTCCCCCCAAAATTTGCATGTTGAAGCCCTAATCCCCTAGAACCTCAGAATGTCACTGTGACTGGAGTTAGTGGTTCTTAGGTTGAAATGAGGCCATTAGGATGAGGTCTAATCCAAGATGGCTGGTGCCCTTGAGGGAAGAGCGGATCAGCACACGCAAGGAGAGAAGGCAGGGGCTGGGGGTGCGTGCACAGAGGGTGACCACGTGAGGGGCGGTAAGAGCACGGCCACCTGCAACCAAGGAGACCGGCAGCAGTACAAGCCGCCCCTGCTGGACCCTCCCTCTCGGCCTCCTGGTCGGAACCACCGTGAGAATCTGTGTCTGCTGTTTCAGCCCCTCACCCTGTGCTGTGGGATTTGGCATCGTCCCAGACTAATGCGGTTATTTGGGGACGCACGGCTCAATTTCCCTCTATTTTCAGATTTCCCACATTTCCTTCTGTTATTGAGGTCTAATTTCACTCTATTTTGGCCAGAGAACGTACTTTGTATGATTTCAGCCCTTTTTTTTGTATCCCCTCAAGTTTACTGAGGGATGCTGTGTGGCCTGACGCGTGGAGTACCCTGGAGAACGTTCTAGGTACGCTTGACGAGCACGTGTCTATTCTGTTCTTGGGGCTAATAGTCTACACATGTCATGAGACCTAGTCTTTGTACAGTGCTGTTCAAATCTGTGATTCCCTTACTGCGGTGCTGTCTGGTCGCTGTACCCATAATGAAAGCAGGCTGTGTTAGTCTGCTTAGAGCTGCCATAGCAAGGTCCCACAGAGGAGGTGGCTAAAACTAGAGAAATGTACTGGGTCCCAGTCCTGGTGGCTAGAAGTCCAACCTCAACTTGCTGGAAAGTGCAGTTTCAGGTGAGGGAAGGCGTCTCTTTCTGGCTCACAGACAGCTGGTTTTCTCTTGGTCCCTCACTTGGCTGCTTCTCTGCACAGGTTGGGGGGGGTAGGGAGGGAGGGAGGGAGAGAGAGAGAGAGAGAGAGACAGGATGGAGGGAGGAATCGAAAGCAAGAGAGAGAGGGACGGAGGGAAGGAGAGAGAGAAGGGGAATGAGGGAGGGAGAGAGGCGGTAGGGAGTGAAGGAGAGAGGAGAGAGAGAGAGAGAGAGAGAGAGAGAGAGAGAGAGAGAGAGGGAGG
>NW_021703779.1:124002407-124025239 GCF_005190385.1 Monodon monoceros
GGGGAAGGGAGGAAGGGAGAGAGAGAGAGGGGAAGGGGGAGGGAAGGAGGGCAAGAGAGAAGAGGGGAGGGAGGGAGAGACAGGGAAGGGAGAGCGAGATAAGGAGCAGGGAAGGAGGGAGAGAGGGGGAGGGAGGGAGAGAGATAAAGGGAGGGGGGGCGAGGGAGGGAAAGAGAGAGGGGGAGGAGGGTAGGGGGAGAGAGAGAGAGAGAGGGAGCGGGGAGAGGGGGGCAGAGGGGGAGGGAGGGATGGAGAGAAAGAGGGACGGAGGGAGAGAGAGGGAGGGAGGATGGGAGGGTGGAAGAGAGGCTGAGGGAGGGAGGGCGGGAGGGAGATCTTCGCTGTCTCTTCCTCTTTTCCAAAGGACACCGCTCTTGTCGGACTAGGGTCCCACCCTTGTGACCTCATTTAACCTTACTGACTTCCCCAAGGGTGCTATCTCCAAATACATGCACCTTGAGATTAGCACTGCAACAGGTGGACTTAATGGTTGGGGTGGGAGCTGGGGGATCCATTTGAATCCATCACAGGGGGGACCGAAGTCTCCCACTTCTATTGTAGACCGGTTTCTTCCGTCCTTCTGTCCATTTCTGCATCGTTCATTTGGGGCACTGCTGTTGGGCTGCTCAAGAGACCCCCCTGACGTGCACTAGCTGTGGCACTGTGACAGACGGGAGCGGCAGACGGGACCACCCATCACCCGGGCAGACCCGGGGCTCCTCTGGCTGCTGGTGCTTGGATCATTCCTGGTACCTTGGGTCTACTTCCCGTCCTCCCCCAACCCACCTTTTTTTTTCTTTTCTGTGTTTTTGGCCACCCCACAAGGCTTGGGGGATCTTAGATCCCCGACCAGGGATTGAACCCGGGCCACCGAAGTGAAAGCATAGAGTCCTAACCCCTGGAACTCCAGGCAATTCCCGCTCCCCGCCCCCTCCTTAGCAGTGTTTGGGAGGGGATGTCGCCCTATCGCTGTGACAGCCACAGAGTCCTGGCCAGGTCCCCCAGCCCATCCCCCACACGTGGAGGCAGCAGCTGTGAGCTGGGGGTGCGCCCTGGCCTTCAGTGCTCTGTACACACCACTGGGCGCTGACCACAAGGACTCGCGGTATAAGCTCGACACCCCAGCGCCCAGAGGGTGGTGGAGCATGGCGCCCTTGAAGGGTTTAGCTCGAAAGGCAAGGAAAAGAGAACCAGGAAAATGTCTCCAGACGCAGGACCCGCAGTGAAAAGCAAACCTCAATCCTGCTGTCCAGACACCAGAGAGCACCCCCAAACTGAACACCCGCAGGCCCCTGCCAGGGACCGTCACCTCCACACCTGTGCGTCTCAGGACAGTAAGGGCTCTTTTCAGGCCTCTGACCAGGGGAGGCCTGAGCTCTTCTCATCTGTCAAATCGAGACCCTGCTGGACACGACGCCCCCGCAACTGTGAAGCCGCGGGTGCCAGGGCCTTCCTCGTGCTTGTCAAGCCCTTGAAGGGTCTTTCTAGTGAGTGGACACAGGGCGTCTGAGGGGCTTCTCCAGGTGTCTGCTAGGTGCCCGCACTGTGCCGGGGGTGGGCTGTCACCTGTCATCGTTTCCTGCTGAGGGGACTCAACTGCTCAGCCACGCCCAGGACGGAGGCGCCAAACACGTGTTGGGTGGAACATCGCTCTCAAGTCCCCGTGCTCTTTATTGCCCTGCAAGGTTCTGGCCGCGTCACCACCTCCGTGTGTCTGCAGGGTCTGCCTGGTCAGGGTCCTCTGTGGGCCTGCCTGGAGGGGCCGGGTATTCCAGGAAAGAGCGGGAGCCCACGCAGCGATGGTAGAAGTGGCTCAGCGGCCGATGGATCAAGGTCAGGGAGGCGGCAGGCCTGGCGGCCACCTCAGGCATCCAGGGTGCGCAAGAGGCAAAAGCGCGGCCCCCGGGAGCTGCGCGGGGGGGCAGGCTGAGGACTTGGGGGGGCGCGGCGGCCAGGCCCGGCACGGGCCAGGGAGGACTCATCTGGGCGGGAGGCCAGGCGCAGCAGAGCCAGGGGACCTCGGCTGGCTGGGCCACCTCTGCCAGGACAGGGACTAGAGGGACCAGAAGCTGCGCGCTGGGATGCGGCGCGGGGGGCTCGGCTGCTGTCCGAGGAGGGGCCCGAGCGACAGAGTCAGTCCTGGCCAGGGCGGAGGCATGGTCGAGTTGCGGGTAGCTCGGGGTCCCCTGGATGTGCTCAGGATACGGTGGGAGGCCGTGCTGCGGCTCCGCGGCGCTGGGCGCCGGGAGGTGCCCCGGGGCTGCCGGCTCGCCGTCCACCTGCCCGGATGCTGGTTTAGTGCACACTCTTGGCTTCATCCTCACCAGGAGGTGCGGGCAGTCTCTCTGAAACAGGGGACTGTGGTAGAAGTGTAACTGAGGTCGCAGTTGAGAGAGGAAAGGAAACCCCGAGTCACAAAAGAGCTGCTCGCAAGCAGCAGCCGCCTGGCTGGGCCCCTGGGCGCCCTCCCCCAGCCGACCCAAGGCCTCTTTGCAGAAAGCGGGACCCGGTCCCAGCAGGACGCTGGGCCCCAGCGTTTACACCCCCGAGACTCGCTCACTCACCATCACCTTTCGCCCTTGGAAGAGGACTGAACGTGGCCCCTTAGTATGGGTACAAGGCCCACGAAAGGGGACTTGGCGTTTGCAGGTACGAGACTGCAGCAAGGTTCGGTAGCTTTCTAAGGAAGTGTCCGAATCGCCCCCTGGCCAGCGCCTCCAGGGGCCAGACCGGGGACGCTGACTGCTCCCCAGGAAGGGACCTGCGCCCCCACTCAGGTGATGCTCTGGAGCTATGGGAGTCAAGGGGGCACACAGACCTCCCCCCTCCCCCCGGCGGGCCACTGTCCCCGAGCAGGAGGACGGGAAGGGCCAGCAGTGTCCTCTTGTCCCCCGGTGTGACTGCGTGTCAGGCACGAGCGGCACTGCCCACGTGTCAGGAGGACAGGATGACGCCTTGCCCGCGTGTGCTGTGAAATGATCACCACAGGGGGTCCAGTTCACACGCATCGCCTCACACAGACACACCAAAGGGAAAAGGAGGAGGGAGAGAAGTGACGTCCCTGTGCTGAGAACGCTTCGGGTCCCCCCATAACAACGTCCCGACACAGCGCACGGCACTGCCAGCTCCGGCCGTCACGCCGGTCCCCAAGTACCACCTTTAAAGGAAGCTCTCCCGACACGCCTGCCGCCGTCCCAGGCGGCCCGGGGGTTGGCACCCGCCCCCCACCCCCGGGCCCAGCGGCTCAGCCCCTGGAGAGGGCTCCTCCCCCGCCGTCCCCCGCCCTCCTTACCTCGCTCAGGACGTGGGCGGGCCGCTCCTTCGTGGACAGGTTGGTCACGCAGCGGGACGTGTGCATGTCCTGGTGCACTTTGCTGAATCCGTAGCGGTTAAGCTGGCGGATGAAGCTCTTCATACATTCTGTCTTGAACACCTTGTCTACGCCGTCCCTGTCCAAAACCTCCTTTTGAAACAGCGGCCTGTTGATGCCTATGCAAGTCCCGTCCTCATTCCACCAAATGGACGCAAAGCGACTGCTGTGGACGATCGTCCACAGCTTCCTGGGAAAGGGGTGGAAGAGCAGGCTGCCTTCCCACACGGCCTCGCAGGCGGGGCGAGGCCTTTTCAACAAAGGCTCTTCCGTCAAATCCTGGAAAGCGGCTTCTCCAGGCAGCAGCCTGAGGTCGGGTTGTCCCGCGGGCACGGGCTGGTCCAGGGCGAGGGACTGGGGGGTGCAGCTCCCTGAGCCGAGGGCCGGAGCCGCTGTGTCGGGAGGAAGAGGCGCCTCGCCGAAGCCGGGCGCCCTGTCCGCGGCGGGGCCCTTCTCGTCCGCAGCCATGCGGAGCGCGGCGTGTCCCTCCGCCACGTAAACGGGACAGTGCAGCGTGGCCGGCAGCACCCTGGGCTCACACTCCCGCTCAGCCCCTCACAGAAGTGCTCCGGTTGCTCGGGGGTGACATCACAGCCCAGCCAGCAAGTGACATCATAAAGGGCAGGCCCGTCAGCATGTCAGCCTCCTGCTTCACGCCCGTCATCGCAGGGGGCACGAAGACACTCGTGCACGGGTGCAGAGCCACAGGCCGAGCGCTCGTGCAAACCGGGCACGGCCTTCTGGTCCCAGAGCCCCCGGGCCAGGCAGACGTGCACGGACCCACGTGTGACCCACGAGGTCAGAAGTCCTCCTGTGTGTCCACTGGCCTTCCGGGCCGTGCACAGCACCCATGATTTCAAGCACGAGCAACGTCCGGGACGGGGCCCACGGTCAAGGGTGCAGGCACCCTGCCGTTTCGGCACCGTCACAGGCCTTGCAGCTGGTCCTCCACAGAGACCCTCTCCAGGCCCTGCCGTCGGTCCACAGGAGGTGCAGGGCAGGGGCTGCAGCGGTGATGGGTGAGCTCCTGGGCACAGAGGAGGTCAGGCCGCTGTCCCCTGCGGCTCCTCAGCCTGCACGTGTCCACCCCAGGCTGGTCCCACTCTGCACACCTAGTCTCCCATCACCCGGGACGGGGCGGTCGCCCTGAGCCTTCACCCACGGTGCGGCTCACTTTCCGCCGACCGCTGTCCACGGGACCCCCGTCTGGGTTTGCCCAGGCCGTGAGTGCTGCCATCCTGCTCTGGGACCTGCTGCTCGGACATCAGACAGGCGGCCATGCACAACCGCCCGTCTGGCACGTTCTCCCCACGTGCGCGGCCACCTCCACTGATGCCCCCCACCCTACTCTGGTCACGGGCTCGAGGATCTTCCTGAGATTTTCACGACCAAGAAACGCCTCCAAACCCAATACGTCACCTTCCCACGGCCCAGGCGCCCAGCCCAGTGGGTGAGAGCGAGGGCTCGGCCAGAAGATGCCAAGGCCGGCACCACAGACCTGCTGATCCCCAGCTGCCTGGCTCACGCCCTCAGAGCCTCTGCTTCCCCACGAGGATACTCGTAGGAGCACGTGCTTCATGGGGTCCTGAGGAATCGGGGACATACAGCAGGAGGCAAGGTACCTGCCACTTAACTCACAGCTACCGTGGTTACGGAGAAGCGTGCTGTCTCACAGCGAGTTTGAATCTAAGGAGCTTAAGCAATGGTCCATCGGTGGCCCTTGGCTACCTGCAGGAAACCTTCCATCACCAGCAAAAGTTGGCCTTCCTTGTCGATTCTTGCAAACCGTGGGCTGAAACACCACCTGAGTTAACTGTCTCTAGGGACAGCTAGGGTGAGCTACCCAGAAATCACAGTGCATTTGGCATAGATGTAAGTGGTACTCGGTGCCCACGTGACTGGGCAATGCCTCAGGACCACTGAAAAGCCGAGTTCCACTTTAGAATGTCTGGGAACTTGCAAACACTCTCGGGCACCTCCTCAGCTGTCAGCATTGTGGCCGTGTGCTCCCCCGCCAACAGCCGAATCCCTGGGCCTCCCGCTTTCCTCTCTGTAGTGCATATTCTGGCTGTCCCTGGAGACTCCTGAGAGATGCTCACCCACCCCTGCTCCCCTCGGCTGCTGGTGGCGGCTCAAGGTTCCCTTTTGTGCTCGCTGACAGGACTTCCAGCATCCTGGACCATATCCAAATTAAGACCCGCACAGTGCACATGGAAAATGATGAACCAGTTTATTGAACAGCTAAAGGGGAAGAGAAGAGTGGATTGGGCTACATTTGCTATACACCAAGCAGGAAAGTTGGCACCATCCCAAGTGTCCCCCTTCAGATAGCACAGGCTTCCTACAGGCTGGCGCCAGGGCGGAGCGGTGGGCGTGGTAGATGCCAGCGGAGCCCGGTTTAGACAAGGTATCAGCTGCCCCCTCTCCCCCTCTCCCCTGCTCCCAGGTGACAATGCCGGGGCTCCTTTTACCTTCTTTTACTCACGGCCTGCTTGTTCCCATCGCATCTGCTTTCTTCCCTCTGACTTGTGGCTGTACCCCCAGCTCCTGGAGTCGTGGTCCTCCTAGCTAAAAGCATGGGCCCAGCTTGGGGGCAGACACAAAGCCCCAGACCTCAACGCACACACTCTGATGGCCACGTTTAGTCTCGGCACCCTTCTCCAGTGCTCCAGCTTCCAGTCGTGCTTTATGGCTTTCTGCAAGTCAGTATTCCCAGCATGTTAGAAAAAAGCAGTTTCCTGCTTATTGTGACCGTTCTGGCAGTAGCAGCTACTATGTTCGTGGAGAAATTGAAGGGGAAATGGCAATGTCCCATGAAGGGGTGGCACCCCGATGGGCAGGACAGGGGTGCCACTGGCCTCTACTTCTGCAACAGAACACGTATGTCTTCAGTACAAGCTTGTAAAAAAATACTTTGACAGAATATACTGTACAGAACTAGGATTGAACACGGTATATTACAACGCTAAAATATTTGTATAAATACTATACAGGCGCGGAGTCACTCCATTAGAAAGGGCTCACCAATGGGGCCAGTAAAAACCCAGAGAGAAACGACGTCCACGGCAGGAGCATGGCCGGCTGAGGCAGCATGGGTGCACACGGGGCCCGAGGCCTATTCACAGCCCCCTAACTATGCCACAACGGGGGCATCTGAGCTACGCGGCCAGGCCGGCCTGGTTCAAAAATAATCTTTCAATAACACTTTTGATGGGAATTTTCACACTTTGAAAACCAGCTGTGTAGCCATTCCTGCTCAGCCCTAATCAGCCACCCAGGATGGCTCCAAGCCAGCTCCACAGGCACCTTCCCGGGGGAAATCACTTCTTCCCTCTCCACAGGCTCCCTCCATCAGATCCACAGCCGCTGACATGCACCCCACACCATGCTGCGTGTTCCAGGCCCCTGTCACCTGCGTGTCCTGTCGTGGTGAGTCACTGGTAGGCATTGAGTGCAAACAAGGCATGAGATGGAAGTCCCCGGAGACCCAGCTCCAGCTCCAGTTCTGGGGGTGGGGGAGGTGAACGGAGAGGCAGAGGAAGGCGGGAGAGTGCGGGCCAGGTCCTCTCACGATCTGCCCTGGAAGGGGCTGTCTAATCTGGCATTTCGATATTTAATTTGGGAGGTGGGAGGACATACTTTCCAGGGCTCTGGGTGATAACCACCCTGGTCTTCTTTCGAAACATAGGAGCGATCTTAGGAGGCTCTGGAACTGGCGTTTCTTCAGTTTCCTCATTACCTTCACGGTGGAGGTCGTAGGAAATGTTTCCATATTCTCTCAAAAATGGGCAGATTTCAAGCAGAAACTGACAGAAATCCTTGCGAATCCCAAACCACCCTGAAAAGGAAGAAATGTACTTTCTCAAACACTAGTCTCCATTGAATTTCAGGTTACTTTTCTTTCATGAATGAGAACTTTTCCTTGCACACTGTACTGCTTTATCCTGATGTCTTGGGAATGAAGCCTGAGCAAGGCCTCAGTACCAACTAAGGGTAAGAAGGAAGCCCTGCAGCTCTGCAGCTCTGCAGGTGGCAGTCCTGGACTGGCAGCTACCAGATGTCTCCCTGGGGCCTGTTAGGGATGTGATCTTGGGCCCCAGCCCACACCTCCTGAACCAGAAACTGTGGCGGGGTGGCGGGGGGCAGTCCTGGGATTCTGATGGGTCCTCCAGTATGCGAACTACTGCTCTCACGAGCCTCAAGTATCTGCGGTGTCTGGACTATGTCAACATCCTCCAGTCTTCCCGGCCCAGAAGAAACACATGTGTGACAAAGAATGTCACCCAAGAAAAGGATCTCCATCACCCTCTGGAGTCCAGGAAGATGGCAGGCATGTGTTGGTCCAGGCCTCAAAGCTCCTCCTCCAAGGCCCGTTCTTCTGGTCTGGGTACCACTAAACCGTCAGCTCAGCGCTGGCTCTCCTGGGGCAAAACCCCCAGTGGCATTCGTCTCCAGAAGGGCGTGCTCTGGGGCTACATGCAAAGGAGCTCAAAGTCTAGTGAGGAGGGGGCCCTCATCAAAGAGCACTTCAGAACGGGCTATCACAGCACACAGGTGGAGGGGGAGAGAAGGCGGGCACCACTGACAAGACTCGGAGACCTCAGGAATGACGCTGGCAAGAGCGAGGACAAAACAGACACTGGGTTTGGGTTAGGGTTAGGGTACGGGTTAGGGTACGGGTTAGGGTTAGGTTAGGGTTAGGGCTAGGGTTAGGGTACGGGTTAGGGTTAGGGTACGGGTTAGGGTTAGGTTAGGGTTAGGGTTAGGGTACGGGTTAGGGTTAGGGTTAGGGTATGGGTTAGGGTTAGGGTACGGGTTAGGGTACGGGTTAGGGGTTAGGGTTAGGGTACGGGTTAGGGTACGGGTTAGGGTATGGGTTAGGGTACGGGTTAGGGTTAGGGTACGGGTTAGGGTTAGGGTACGGGTTAGGGTACGGGTTAGGGTACGGGTTAGGGGTTAGGGGTTAGGGGTTAGGGTTAGGGTTTGGCAGATGATGTGGATTTTCATCTCATCCTCAGGAGCCCCCGGGAAAAAGGAATCTTGGTCCTGGTGTTGCAGCGGAGGGGATGGGCTCAGAGAGGCTGCCTGCCGCGCTCAGGCCTCCCTCCGGTCATAGGGCCACGAAAGCAAGGCTGACGGCACGCCCTTCCCCTGGAAGACTCCAGGCCTTCTTCAGTCCTACCTTTCCCAGGGAAACTCCCTGACTGGGGTCCTTAGGCGCGTCTTTTCATAAAGCGGGGCCACATACACACACACACACACACACACACACACACACAGCCACGCATCAGGCACACAGACACACACGCACACACACAGTTCAAGCGCTTCGGAAATGCTGTGTACATACAGTGGTTTCCGCCTTTCTGCCCGAATGTGGTTGCCATGAGAGTGATCAAGGAAAGCCAGAGTGGGACAAATATCGGGACACAAGAGAACGCGTTGTGGCCGTCTAGCTTGTGAACCAGCAGGATCTAAAGAAAGAGAAACAGTTGAGGTTCTGTCGATGGAGCATCTGAAAACAGACCCTCTCTGAAGCCAGACTGCACCGCCCCTCCCTCGTCAGGTCTCGTAAGGGGGACGTTCGCTCCACAGGAGGCAACGGTAACCCTCCATTCTGGGGGAAAGGACAAGAAGAGCTTTCATATGGCTCTTCAGGACTAAGCAAAATCCATCCACCTACAACATTTCCAACATCAGGACTGTTCTGGGAAACTCTTGCTGCTGTTTTGTTGGAGGAGTCAACAGTGCCCACTCTATAATTCTCCACAGGGCTCCAATACAAAAATACCACATCCAACTTTCTCTTTCTAGAAGACGACAAATCGGGGCTTCCCTGGTGGCGCAGTGGTTGAGAATCTGCCTGCTGATGCAGGGGACACGGGTTCGTGCCCCGGTCTGGGAAGATCCCACATGCCGCGGAGCAGCTAGGCCCGTGAACCATGGCCGCTGAGCCTGTGCATCCGGAGCCTGTGCTCCGCAACAGGAGAGGCCGCGATAGTGAGAGGCCCGTGCACCGCAATGAAGAGTGGTCCCCGCTTGCCGCAACTAGAGAAAGCCCTCGCACAGAAATGAAGACCCAACACAGCCCAAAATAAATAAATTAATTAAAAAAAAAAAAGAAGACGACAAATCAATACATTCAGATGCGTGGTGGCTAGAAAGGTACACTTCTCACTGCCAGCCCCCAGGCCCCCAAAGAAAGGCCGCTCTGACTGTCCTGTGGTCCTCTGTTGGCAGGCTCGCCCGGGGAGCTGCTGTGCTGGGGAAGCGCAGGCTGCTGGGCCTCAAGAGTTCTGCCGAAAGCTTACCTCAAAAGTAAGGAGCGGCACGACAATGGTCATCCAGCTCAGCGCCATGGTGATGTGTGTCCTCCGTTGCTCCGCGATCACATCCATGGAGCGCAGGAACAGCACGGACCACACGATGTAGTAGAGGACCACCAGGCACAGAAAAGACATGAGAATCCACAGGGGGACACACACGACCTGAAGGGAGGAGGAGAGGAGAAAGGTCTTTAGGGTAGGCAGAGCCAACTCCTTCCTGGATCTCTGCGCTTCAGACGGTGCCAGGCCTGGATGGGGCCAGCGTGGGAAGAGGACCCGCTGCTCACTGTTGGGGTTGCCGTTGCCCCGGCAGCCCTCAGGGTGACGGGACTCGCGGCCACTGCCCTGAGGCGTGAGCTCGCTCAGCGGGCCCCGGGCTCTGCCCGCCTCCCCTCCACCCACGCCCTGGCTCACCCGGACATCCCCTCTTCCCAGTCATTTCCCATCCTGCCAGAGGCACTGTGGCCAAAGGCTCCTTGGCAACCCGGGCTGCGCAGGGGGCCCAGGCCCTCCATGAACTTGCAAGTCGAGGCTGGGAGGCTTCCGCCACTCGGTCTCCGCTGCCTCACCCAGGTGGGTTCTGTGTCAGTTGCTGTCATACCAGAAAGAGCTTGTTTCACCCTCACACACAAGCCCACACGATGAGTCCTGGGGGCCTCAGCAGGCTCCTCCCGTGTGACCTTTTCTCCCTTCTGCATGGCCCCCTTGGGTACATCTGTTGTCCCTTTGTTTTCTCTTACAAAACAGTAAAATTGACTGTTATCCTTTGGTGTCCGGTTCTATGACTTTTCACGCACACACGTATAGATCTGTGGAGCCTCGGGCAGGACACAGGACAGCTCCTTCACCCTGCCAGACTCCCTCGTGCTCTCCCATCACTGTGTCACCCCCTCGCCCCACCCATAACCCCCGGCAGCTGCTGCTCTGTCCTCTATCACGACACTTTTGTCTCTTCAAGAACGTGATGGAGATGGACTCATACAGCATGTAACCTTCTGAGGCTCCCTTCTCCCAATCAGCAGAACATCTCTGAGGTGCCTGCAGGTTGTTGCGTGTATCTACACGTCACTCCTTTTCATTGCCGAGCGCTGCTCCACTGGGTGGATGCACCCCAGCCTGCTATCCAGTCACCCTGGGAAGGAGATGTTGGTGCTTTCCCGCTTTTGGCAATTGCAAATAAGGCTGCTATAAACATCTGTGCCCAGGTTTCTGTGTGGCTGTACGTTTACATTTCCCCAGGGGAAACACCCAGGATTGGCACTGCTAGGTCACGTGGTAACTCCATGTTTAATTTATAAGAAATTGCCGAGCCGTTTTCCAGAGCATCCACCCAGTTTGGCATTTTTACCAGCGACGGGCGAGGGTCCGGGTCCCTCGGGCCTGCCCCAGCACTTGGTATTGTGGTTCTTATCTTTGCCATTTTGATGAGTGTGCTGTGGTACCTCATCCTGGTTTTTATTTGCTTTTCCCGAATGGGTAATGATGTCCTTTTCATGTGCTTATTCGCCATATGTCTATCTTCTTTGTGAATAGTCGGTTCGAGTCTTTTGTCAATTTTAAAATTAGGTTGTTGAGCTTTTAGAGTTTTGAGAGTTCTTGATGCTTTGGATACATGTCCTTGGTTAGACATCTGCTTTGCAAATATTTTCTCCTGGTCTGTGACCTGTCTTTTCATTAATTTCATTTTAATTTTGAGCTTCTTTTATAGACCATGTTGTTGGTGCCACTTCCGGGAACTCTTCACCTAACTCCAGATCCCTAAGATTTTTCTCCTATGTTTTCTTCTAACAGTTCTTTAGTTTTTACCTTTCGTTTTTAGACCCAGGACTTGAGTTGGTATATGAGTTTTAATCCTTCTGAGGAGCTCAGAGCTCCTGACTGGATGTTTGCTGTGCACAGCTTCCCCTTACGTCCCTCCTCCTAAAGCACGTCTGGGAACAGACTCACTTAGAGGCCTGGCCCTCGTGGGTGGAATGTTAGCGACCAGCCTCACTTGGTTTCTCTTGAACACTGTGGGAAACCTGCAATCTGGCTGCTTCATCTGCTGGGACTTGCACAGGACTGGGGCTGGAAAAATTCCTCTGTTCATCTTTAGAAAACATGCACAATTCCTAATCTTTTTTTTTTTTTCTGATTTCACCTTACACTAAAATTTTGGTCTTACCCAGATTTGTTTCCTCCATGGCACAACAGAAAGCTCTGAACCCAATTATTGTTCTCTAGACACAGCACCCTGAAGATGTAAGATGGGTGCCTGAACAGTATTTTTTATTATGAATGTTTTATCAAAGATTTTAGGCAGAAGGGATGGATCTTGTCTTTATTCACTAGAGAGGTAACTTATGTTCCCATGTTTTCTTCCTTGTCGCCAAATGAATATTTTCTTTTTTTTAACTATATTTTTTACCTTTGTTCTTTTTGTTTTTTTTAAAGGTGAACCATGTTAATCACAGACAATGTCTTATGTACAAAAGTACACATCAAGCAGGGTGGGGCCGGGGAGAAGACCCCAAACCCTGGCAAGACCTCGCCTCCCAGAGGCAAGATAATTCTTCTACCTTTTGTCTCATCTTCTTTCTATGCGTTACTAGTTGAAACCGCACTGTTTTCTCTAATTTGCAGCTTGCCATATATCTCTCTCTCTCCATCCATTCTTCTGTCTATCTATGCACGATCAGTTTTAACCGAACACCCATTAACGGAAGCAAGAGGTCACTCGCGTGACTCAGACTTCACCCCTGGCAGGAGTGTAAACTGGCACAGCTCTTTTGAAAAGGGAGTTGGCAGTGCAGTTTGTATTTCAAAACCTCAAAAAGTTCCCACCCTCTGGCCCAGTAATACTGTTTCTGTAGTCCTTGCTAGGAAAGCAATGAAAAAAAGAAAAACAGGCAAAGATTTTTATGCACAAAATTACATGCTGCAGCGTGATTTATGATTGTAAAACACCGGCAACAACCTCAATACTCGGAAATGAGGGGACAGTCTCATAAATGTATTTGAAGAATATTTTGCATCAATTAAACTTGAAAAGTCATGCTTATAAGAACCTTTTATTGACATGTAAAAATGCTTATAATACAACATTAGAACAACAAAGCAGGATACCAAATTATACATGCAGTATGATCTCAATTATCTTTATGAAACAATAAACCCCGAAACAAGGAAACAAAAAACACTAACCATGTTATCTCCCAGTGGATTATGGGTGATTATTATCCTATTACCTTCGCTTGCCTGTCTTTTCCGACATTTCTACAATAAACACGAATAACTTTTATAATAAAAAGAAAAGTTTATTTAAGGATTTAAAAAGTTACATACAAGCCACGGCCAGTGGATGATCTTGTCCAGTCTTAAGGCAATGAATATGAACTGGAGAATGTTGACAGAACACAGGATTTCTAACTAAAAATGAAGAGAAGAATCAGTTAAACAAAATAACGGTTGCATTCAATACCACAATTGTTTGGTTAACACACTAAAAGGCAATGCAAATTATAATGCAGCAAAAGTTTTATTATGTCAAGTTGCAACCTCCTGATTCTCAGCACCGGAGGAGCAAAGCAGTGCTGTGTCAAGGAGAAACCTGGCCCTGGCCTTGTGCCTCGTCCTCTGCTCAGTGGCTGCTCGGCCCTTTATGCTCATCCAGGCAATGGCCTGTCTCCAGGCTCGCCATCTGCAGAGACGCAATCTCTGGTGGTCTCCCCCAGCTTCCTTTCTGCGCCTACCCACAAACATCTCTGTCCTTAATCATCCCTGTACTGCTTTCTTCTTGTACCTGGAACTCAGCCTGCATCCCACCCCTTCCTTTCTGGCTCCTCGAGGACCCTGTCACATCAAGACATCAATTATGGATTCTTTATTGCATCTTTAACCCCACCACTCCACGATCCTTCCCAGAAGCACAGAAACATGTTCAACTCATTCCCATTCAACACAAAATAACCCCAAACCATCAAGCTCTGTGAGACACCATGGACACTCGAGTCCCTACGGCCACCCCTGCCACTCCAAGCTCCACCCACTGTGGCCCGGCCTCCACCCTCAGGACCACCGGGAAACTGCTTTCATCAAGGTCACCTGATCAGCTCTGCAGCGTCGGACCACTTCTGCAGCGTGGGAGATTGCCCACCACTCCTCCCTCCTCCGAGGATCCCAGCGTGCAGTCTCGCCATCCTCCTGGTCTCTGACACTTCCCTTTCATGTGCCTTTTCCTCTCCTTAAATGGTGATGCCCCCCAAAGCCTTAAACTCAGCCTCTCTCCCCACTGTAGAGACTCAGACACAAACACATGTGCTTTCACTCCCTCACCCTGCCCTGGGGTGGGGAGCAGAGCCAGCCTCCACATCCCTGGCCCGCGCGACCTCCTACTGCTCGCTTCTCCAACCTGTCTCCACCTTGGCCTTCCTGCTGTGGCCCAGAGCCGACCTCCCTGAGGCACTTCAGAGGAAGCCCTTCTCCCCCCTGAGTTCATTACCCCACCTCCCGCACCTTGCTGCCTTCACCCTGTCTCACCGGGAGCTACCGCTGCGGCCTGATTCCCCAAATCAGGACACAGGAGGGCAGCCCGCATTCTGTTTCCCACACCCTCGGGCTCAGGCACTTGGCCCTGTCCTCCACTGTGCAGACTTCTCTAGCATCCCTAGCCCGGCCCCCATCCCGACTACTCCTGCTTCCTCGGGCCCTCGTGCTCCCGAATGCCCCGCAGGCGGCCCTCCTTCTGGCTGCAGTGCTCACTGCTCTTCAAGGGCTCATCACTGCCCACAGGATGAAAGTCACAGGACGCCACGTGACCTGGCCCAGAGCTGCCCCAAAGTTCCCAGTTCCCAGGGCATTTAGCGACTCAGCAATTCTTTCTGAGGCCTCTGGGCCAAAAGAAACACCTAACAGTTCCACTGATTTAAGTCATTAGATCTAAACTGAGTACTTATCCTAAGTAGCCATCTAAAAAAAAATCACCTCGCGTTACTTGAAAGAAGAATATTATGTGTGTCCCATTCTTAACTAACGACAAGTAATTCCTGGTGGGACGTGTGTGCCTGTTGGCACTGCACCACTCCTCAAGACACTGCCACCCTCATCACCTGCTCTCCGTATGGATTTTTGCACAGTATTGCCTTCTCATCCCAGCGACTGCCAACAACTTAGACTCTTCCATGACACTATCGAAATGAATGTAGTGTGACCTAATAGTAAAGCCGTAAACTACATGGAGCTAGTAGCTCGTAGGGTGTCCCTACAGATGTCAGGGATCACTGCTTTTCCCTCAGAAATGTCTGGTATCCCATGGTGCCCCTGTGAGCTCATTATAGTGTCCTGGGAAGCTCAGCAATGCCTTGAGGACCGAGGACTGGCCCTTACTCAGCCCAATCCCTCTATGCAGACCCCCTCCTCCCCGGCTCCCTCCTTTATACTTCATGCTCCAGGCATTTTTTTTCTTTTTACTGTGGAAAAATACACATAATGTAAAACTTACCCTCTTTGTCTTGACCGTCTTTCAGGGTACAGTTTAATGGTGTTAAGTACGTTCATTCATATTACCACCATATGACTGTGGCTGTGACACCATCACCATGTTCCACCTCTAGGACTCTCTGCATCTTACAAAAGTGTGCTCCAGTCATATCTGAGTCACTGGTCCACTCAATATGACAGACTTTCTTCTGCATCTATGGCTTCTTATGTGTTATTTCCTCTGCCTGAAAAATACCATCCCCTTCCTACCTGCACAGGGCACCCTGGCTCACCCGGACTCCTCCTTCAGGGCTCTGGGGGAACCTAGCCCCAGTCACCCCCTAGCCAACGTAGGTACTCCTCCTGGGACACAAGAACCAGGAGGGAGCTCAACTCTTGGCATGTGCTTTCTTCTCGTAGGTAGATTGCCAAGTGTGACCACACTGCATTAGGAAAATACGGTTTCGTGCCCAGTATAGTCCTAGTCCTTGTATATGCTTTTACTTTCTAAGAAACAAAGTTCCAAATTTTCAGTTTTCTTAAACCTCCTCCTCAGCCCTCATCCGACAGTATTTATAGAACTTTCTGAGTGCTTTTCAACCTGGGTAATGCTGCTCACCTGCGGAAGAGCTAGGAAATGTGCAGGGGCCCTAATGGCTGTCACAATGACTTGAGGGAGCACCTCCGCTAGTGTTTAGTGGGCAGAGGTCAGGGATAAGTGTCCTGAAATGCAGGGCACAGTCCTGTTCAACAAAACATTTCCTATCCAAAACGCCAAGAGCATACCCAGCCCCACTGAGAAACACGGCCCCAAATAGGTAAAATCGAGAAGCTTTGATCTCAGTGATTTTGTTTAATGTAAGCTTTTATAAATGATTTTTAAAGCTTGGTTTTACTTCATTTTGCTCAGATAATAGAGAAAAATGCAAAGCAACAGAGGCACAAAGTAGACAGGTAAGTGTGACTGGGTGGAAATGGTGCCTCGAACTAATACAGGGAATACAGATTCAGGGGAAGTTGGATGAGTCTGGAGCTCGTGTAGAAATCGGAGTTTACAAATGCAAATTTAGGAAGTGAGAGCACATGTGAACAAGATCATTCAGAGGAAGTGCACGCAGCGAGGACAGAAAACGCCCAGGACTAGAATCCTATGGAACAGCAACGTGCAAGGAGCGGACGGAGGAAGAATACTTCAGAGAAGGAGCTGAACGCAGGCAGAGGTGGCCAGACTGGTCGAGGGACCAGGGGTGTCAGGAGCTACAGCGCGGCCAGCGGCCAGACAAGATGGGGGCTCAAGAGGCCCCCGGATGAGGCCACAGGCCACGGGGAGCACGTGCCGGAGCAGGGAATGCGGGGTCCCTGCCGCACTGCTTCCCAGAGCCTTTCTGTGAGGAAGGAAGACGCACGAGAGGCAAACAGAGGCCTGAGGGGGTATTGCTGCTGTTTTCCGTTTTCCCTTTCAGGTGAGAGAGCGAGGTCGCCGGAGAGTGGACCAGTTCAAGAGCAAATTCTTGGAGGACCCGACGGGGCAGAGGGTCTGAAGCAGGAGGGCAAGCGCAGGGAGGTTGAGAGCAGGCCCCCAGGGCTCCCCTCCCTCCATGGCCGCCCGGACCAGGGCTGAGGGGTCGCTCTCCCCGTGCCAGGCACAGCCGCTCCTGTCGCTCGGGTCCCTGTTCCCAGTGGTGCCCCGGGGCCTGGCTCCATCACTCTCCCACTGTGGGTACCTCCCTCGCCAGGTTCACGTACCCTGAGCTGCCACCCACCAGCTCCCACTCTCCCTTCTGACCAACTGTGGTCTTCTTCCTCCGCTCTCGACCCGCGCAGCTCAACATGGCATCCACAGTGTCCAGTTTCCCCCCTCGAGCCATTCTGGACCCGGCTGTGGGCCCTCAGCTTCTGGGCAGTTCGGCGCACGGGCTTTGGAGTCGGGCTGCCTGCAATGGAATCCTGGCCCTGCCCCTGGATAAGCGGCCAGGAACAAATTCCCTACCCTTTCTGGAAACCAGGGGTGGCAAGTGCAGCCACGTCACGGGGTTGCTGCAGATCTTCAATGAGATCCTACTGCATGGAAGCGTCCAGCCCCGGGCCTGGTACGCAGCAAGTGGCCAATACATGTTATCTGCTAACCAGGGAGCAGACAAAGTGCTGGTCATGGGGTCTGGGGTGCTGTGCTGGTTAGTTTTACACGTCAGCTTGGCTGGGCTGTAGTACCCGGTCATTTAACCAAACTATGATCTAGGTATTGCTGTAAGGGTACTGACTTTAAGAAAAGGAGATTTTCCTCCATGACGTGGGTAGGTCTCCTCCAATCAGTTAAAAGGCCTGAAGAGCAAAAACTGAGGTTTCCTGGAGAGGGAGATATCCTGCTGAGTCTCCAGCCCGCCAGCCTGCGCCATCAATTTCAGACTTGCCAGCTACTTCAAATAAACCTCCCCATGTGTATATCTATCTGCACATCTACATCTATATCTACATCTACATCTATCCTACTGGTTCTGTTTCTCAAGAGAAGCTGGCTGATCCAGGTGGGCAGGGAAAGACGTGAAGCTGGAAGAAGCCTGATGGCCTCAGTGAAAAACCAGCGTTCTAAGTCAAGAAAGAGAAACATGATTATTTCCATCATCTTTCGTTTCCTTATGTACCATAATCTAGCGTTAGTGATCAACCTCTTCCTAACCAAGGACAAGAAGTCTCCATTACAATAACTGACCAAACGATTTTGCATTTTAAAACCTTCTTAAATATACGAAAGCTCACCTCCAGTGACCTGTCATGTCGAAAGCCCCAAACACAAGCTGCCACAGACACTGGGGAAACGAAGAAGAGCGGCATGAAGACCAGGAGCCAGAAGTGGCTGCCTCGCTCGATCCTGTCGCAGACCAGCACTTCGAACAGCAGCAGCAGCAAGTGGATGCCCACCGCGATCAGCATCGCCTTGAACTCCACACACGTCTCCCCTTCTGCTCTGGAAAGGGACAGAAGGAGAAGAAAAACACCCTCAGTTTGGAGTCTCCATAACAAGCAAGCAGCTCAGGGCAAATACCAACTTCCGTGGATACTAAGGACTGTATTTGTAAATTTAACAAAAGGCTAAGGAAAATCAGGTAGAAAGCTAAATCAACATTCCTCCTTAATAGGCAATCTTTCAAACATCAAAGAACCACTACAGGACAAGAAATGAACATTTACAACCAAACCAGACTTAGACTTTGAACGGAATAAAGATATTCTCAGAAGCAACAGCCACAGTTATTATTTCCTCACGGTGCACATAAACACTCTGGTTCATAACTTTAAGTTCAACGACTTCCAAGATTATTTAAGCTGATTGCTTCCACTGCTAAAAACTGAAATGTCCCTTAAATCTCACGATCCCTGTCTCTCAATGAATTAAAAACCATGTAAATCACATTTCATGCAATACTATCAAAATAACTCCAGTTTTATGAATAAGTGCGTGCTATATTTCAAGAAAATACAGTAACTGTTGTTGGGTGCTATTTTAAAATGCAAATAAAATTGCGAACGCCTTTTTATTTCCCTTTCTATTCCACTAGGATGAATTGACACCTGCACATGATAAAGAAGAGCCATTAAAACTGTTCTTTAAATCAGTTAAAGCTGCCTAAGGATCATGCTTGGACTTAATAGGTTAACAATTAAAAACATAATAAGGCCACTAATTAGGAAAATGCTTAACAACGCATTTGCAAGGCTGACTGTGCTTCATTCAAAATATAGATGAACATTTGTGATGTGTCATGTTGGTGATGAATACTTGTAAATTTAGGACACAGAGAAAATGAGGTCAGTGGTTATTTCTATAGGACACAACAATGTTCCATTGGACAGTACTGACACTAGAATGACCATGTCTGTACATCCAGGACATTCAACTACGCACATACAATTCCTTTTCTTAAGGGAATCTTGAAAGGAATCTTAAATGTAACCAACAGAGAAAAGCTCAGATAGCTTCTAAATAACTAGTGGAACTTAAAATGTTTAGCTATGTAACTTTTCATTCTTTGAGTAGCAAACATTAGATATCTGAAAATACCTCATAAAAAATAAAAGATTTATGGCCACACAGGTAATCTTAAAAAAGAAAAACCTAAGAACTTAAAAAATCTAAGCTACACATGAATGTCCCCCATCTGCCAGGGCTCTTTGTGTAGCTGTTTTCAAGTTCTTAGATACGTATGTGGTAACATATTTTACTCGATCTAAATCTCGTTTTTAAAGTTCATAACAAAGATTTAAACAAGTTGAGATGGTCCCCACTTCTACACTTTTCTCACATGAGCAGCTGCACTGCCCCCTCTTCTCTCCCCACCTGCCTACCCGGCATTTCTTCACTCCTCATCTTCCTGGTGATGGTTTAGAACAGCCCCTCACTCTCAAGTCCCCCTTTTTCCTTTCCAAAGTTCCAAACTTTGTGAGGGAGAGCAGAGACTCTTGTGGGCCCCAGCAGCACCAGGTTGCACACTGGAGTGAGCTCACGACAGGAACTTGGACCAGAAGAACACCGTCCAAGAAGAAAGGCGTGAGGGGAGGTGGGGGTGAAGGTAAAGGGTACGCTCTGCCCGGCCCCCAAGGTTCTGCTCTCCTTCACGGCATCTGGGTCTCACCTTTTCCTGTCTTAGGACCTAACTGTTTCCTGGCCAAGCTGCCTCCTCCACACTAACAGTCCTAAAACCCCAGGACTAGGAGATTGGGACAAGGGGAGACCCAGTTCCAGGACTGAGTGGAGAAGGATATATCCCTGATGGCCAAAGCTAGACCTGTGGTTTGTAGAACTGCTCCTACAAACATGATGGTTTTATACGTCCTTGTCTAGCACGGTATAACAGTTCTATACTTTGCCTGCATGTTAGATTACTTAAGCTTTTGTAGGCTGGCTAGGAACTTAAGCACCTAAAATAAGAGTGCATTTGTTAAAAAGTGGATAGCAAACACTTAATTTTTAAAAACTTAGAACAGAACTCAGCTTGCCTATATTATAGTTCTTATAAAACCTCAGAGAGGTAGAAAAGAAAATAGTCCTGACTTTTGATAAAGTGAAAAACAAGATACTGCCCACCCCCCCGGCTCAGAGTAGAGACCAAAAGGTTTTATAAAGCAGTATTACCGATATTGCGGATTTCGTGCCCAGACTCCAGTTCCAACTGAGGCTCCAACAATGACCATTAACTTCCACAGCCATATTGGAGCAAAGACAGCCCAGTAACTCCACTGAATGATGCCATCCAGACGAAGGGCCAGCAACACAGAGAACAGCAGCAGACAGGCATAGATGAGGAATTTACTAGGAGAAAAGCAAAATGATTAAAGAGGATTCGTACTTACAAATATGTGATATTAAAATGAGGAGTAATAACAACATTGCTTTTTAGCACATGAAAAGAGTCACTAATTCAATAATCATATATCAAAAATTCTATGTAGAAGACATACTGTTGTTAGAGGATAAGACAAATATAAAGAAGACTAAAATAAGTTTCCTGCTTCCCAGGGCTTCCTGGTAGGAGGGAGTCCACACAGAAACACATACTTACAACACAGCATGGCATGTGCCATAATGGTTCTATGGGTGGAGTGTGACGGCAGCCCAGAAGAAGAAATACGGATTCTGTCTGGGGGGACTGGGAAGCAGACAGGTGATGACCCTGGAGCTGGTTCTGGAGGATACATGGAAAGCTGCCAGGCAGGAAAGGATAGGAGCTGAGGAAGCACTCCAAGCGGAAGGAACTAGCCATCAAGACATGGAGACTGAAAAAAGTGGACAGGTTCAGGATATGGTCAAGTTCTGTCACTGACTAATTATTTGATTCTATTTTTAAACAGGTAGCCATCTGCCATATTCATATGTAGTAATATTTTAGTATATGTATTATCCTTTTTGTGACTGAATTATACATATAAACATACACTCATATTTCACATAAAAGGGACTTCATGAAGAGGATGTTTTTAAAATATTAATTAGAAATTACATTGTTGAGGACTTCTACTTCCAGCTTTGATACAGTAAGAGGGATGGAGTTTTCCTTCCCACCTTAAACAAGAAACTGGACAAAATATATGAAACAACAGTTTTCAGACAGTGAACAACAGGCAGTGAAGGACCGTGATGGCAGAAAGAAAGAAAACAAAGGAGATAAACTCTATCAATGCCCCAGCTTACTGCCTGGAGGCAATTTCCAGACTGCAGTAAGAAGGCAGTTAAAACCCAACCCCATTGACAATTACATGAAATATAAATGGTCTAAATACCAATTAAAAGACAAAGATTGTCAGGCTGGATTTAAAACAGCAAGATAACTCTATGCTATCTATAAGAAACCTACTTTATCTATCTACAAAGTGACAGATAGATAATAAGGACAGAAAAAGTTATACCAGGCAAACACTAACCAGAAGAAAGAGTGACTTTACTAATATCTGTTTTAGTCTTCTATTGCTGCTATAACAAATTACCACAAACTTAGCAGCTTAAAAGAACGCAAATTTATTATCTCACAGCTGTGTGTGTCAGAAGTCCAGACAGGTTTAGTTGGTTTCTCTGCTCAGAGTCTCATAAATTAAATCAAGATGTCAGTTGACTGGGCTCTTCTCAGGTGACTCTGGGAAGAATCTGTTTCCAAGTTCATTCAGGTTGTTGGCAATCCTGTTTCTTGTGGTTGTAGGGCTAAGATCTTAGTTTCTTTGCTGGCTGTCAGCTGGAGGCTGCCCTTAGGTCCTAGGGTTCTCTCTCTGAGAAGAACATAGGCCTTTACATTCAAAGCCAGCAGCAGCATATCGAATCTTTCTCATGCTTCTGACTTCGTTTGCCATATGGCTCCTGCTTCCAGAGAAAGTGCTATGCTTTTAAGACCTCATGTGATTAGATTGGGTCCACCTGGATAATCCAGGATACTCTTCCTATCTTAAAGTCCACAACTGTGGTAGGCAGAATTCTAAATATGTTCCCCAAGATTCCTGTCCTCAGTTATTCAGTCAAGCACTAATCTACATACTACCATGAAAGGACTCTGCAGATGGAATTAAGGGTGCTAATCAGCCAACTTTAAAATATGGAGATTATCCCAGATTATCCAGTTGTGTCCAGTGTAATCATATGAGCCCTTAAAAGCAGAAGAGGAAGGCATACAAGTAAGTCAGAGAGATGTGGCAGAAGAGGAGAGATAAGGCAGAAGGGGAAGTCAGTGAGATTCCAAAAGTGAGAAGGACTCCACCTGCCTTTGCTGGCTTTGAAGATGGAGGACGGGAGTCATGAGCCAAGGAATGCAAGCCGACTCTAGAAGGTGAGAATAACTCCTAGCTGACAGCCAGCAAGGAAATGGGGTCGTCAGCCCTACAACCACGAGGAACTAAATTCTGACAACAACCCAAATGAGTTTGGAAGCAGATTAATCTCCAGAGCCTCAAGAAAGGTACAGAGCCCTGCTGACACCTTGATTCCAGCCTTGTGAGACTCTAAGCAGAAGATCTAACTGAGCCATGCTGTACCTGTACTTCTGACCTACAGAACTATGAGATAATAAGTTTGTGTAGTTTTAAGACACTAAATCTGTGGTAATTTGTCACGGCTGCAATAAAAACTAATACTGTAACCTTAAAGACATATGCAAAATCCCCTTTACCGTGTAACATAACATATTCATAGGTTCCAGGGC
>NW_021703779.1:124025639-124039626 GCF_005190385.1 Monodon monoceros
TTTTTTTTTTTGCGGTACACGGGCCTCTCACTGTTGTGGCCTCTCCCATTGCGGAGCACAGGCTCCGGACGCGCAGGTTCAGGCGCTCCACGACACGCAGGACCCTCCCGGACCGGGGCACGAACCCACGCCCCCTGCATCGGCAGGCGGACTCCCAACCACTGTGCCACCAGGGAAGCCCTAAGATATATTTTTGAACAAGGAATATTACCAGGGACAAACAGGAGCATACATAATGATAAAGAGGTGATTTGTGCTGGAGGAGGATCTAGCAACTGTAAATATTTATGTACCTAATAGCAAAGCTTCAAAATACACGTAGAAAACATTAATAATTAAAACATTAAGGAGAAACAGAAAAATCCACAACTATTACTGGAAATTAACACTTCTCTCTCAGTAACTGATAGAACACATAGAGAATTACTAAGGATATACAAGTTTGTAATAACAATATCAACCAACATGACCTAATTGATATTGATAAAGCATTCCTCCCAACAACAGCAGAATACAAATTCAAGTGCAACTTCGGGTGCACGTGGAACATTCACCAAGACAGACTGAATTCTGGGCCATAAAACAAGCCTCAACAAATGTAAAAGGACTGAAATCATACAAAGTAAATCTCTAAGCACAATGAGATTAAACTAAAAATCAATAACTTAAAGATATTTGAAAAATTCTCAAAATATTTACAAATTAAACAATACTCTTCTAAATAATCCATAGGTAAAAGAAAAAAAACACAAGGAAAATTTTTAAAATTCTGGACTAAATGAAAGTGAAAACACAACATACCAAAATATGTGAGATATAGCTAAAGCAATACTTAAGGGGAATTTACAGCATCAAATGCTAAGTAGAAAAGTTCTCAAGTCAACGATCTATGATTCACCTTAAAAAACTAGGAAGAGAAGGAAATTTTAAAAAACTGAATGGAAGTAAATAATAAATATACACACAAATATCAATGAACTACGTAAGAAACATGTTAGAGAAAAATCAATGAAACTAGGGACTTCCCTGGCAGTCCAGTGATTAAAACGTCGCCTTCCAGTGCAGGGGGTGCAGGTTCGATCCCTGATCGGGGAGCTAAGATCCCATATGCCTTGCGGCCAAAAAGCCAAAACATAAAACAGAAACAATATTGTAACAAATTCAATAAAGACTGTAAAAATGGTCCACATAAGAAAAAATAAATCAATGAAACTAAAAGCTGGTTCTCTGAAAAGATCAAGAAAATTGGTAAACCTATACCTAGAGTTATCAGAAAAAAAACAGTAGACACAAATTACCAATACAAAGAATGAAAGCGGGGACATCACTACAAATCCTACAAACATTACAGGGATTAGAAGTGGATATTATGAACAATTTTATGCACATACATTTCTTGAAATAAAGATATTATTAAAGTTCACACAAGAAGAAATATTCATATTCCTATATCTATTTTAAAAACTGAAATTGCAGTTGGACTCCTTCTCACAAAGAAAATGTCAGGGCCAGACAAAATCTACCAAACACATAAGGAAGAAATAGTACCAATTTTTCACAAACTCTTGCAGAAAAAGATGAGAGGGGAACATTTCCCAGTATTTTATGAAGCCAGCATTACCCTGATACCCAAACCTGACCAAGAAAGAAAACTACATACCAGTATCCTTCATGAAGACAGATGCAAACCCCCTAAAAAACAGGCTATTGAATCCAGCAATATATAAAAAGGATATTACATTATGATTAAGTGTGCTTTAGCCAGGATTGCAAGTTTCACTTAACATCGGAAATCAGTTAATGTAACTCACTGTATTAATAGAATGAAAAAGAGAAGCCATATGATTATTCAATAGTTCCAGAAAAAACATTTGACATAATTCACTACTCACTCAAGATAAAAGCTCTAAACTAATTAGGGCTAGAAGGGTATCTAGAAAAAAACATAGTCAAAAATGCTTAATGGTTAAAGACTAAATACCTTCCCCCTAAGACTGGAAACCAGGCAAGTATGTCCACTTCAATACATCTATTCAACACTGTACTGGAGGTTCTAGCCACAAATATAATACAAGGAAAAGAAATAAAAGGGATAAAGATTCAAAAGGAAGGAGTAAATCTGATATTTGCAGACAACGTGATGTCTATGTAGAAAATCTTAAGTACTCTACCAAAGAAGCTACTAAATCTAATAAGTGAATTTAGCAAAAGTTGCAGGATACAAGGTAAATATACAAAAAAATGTACTGCATTTCTATATGCTAGCAATGAGAAAATGGACACTTTTTTTAAAAAAAACTATCATTTACTGCAACTTTCCTATAAACCTAATAATATTTAAAATTAAAAGTTTATGAAAAACTACCATTGACAACAGTATCAAAATATGAAATACTTAGAGATAAATTTAACAAAATATGTGCAAGACATACTCTGAAACCTAACACTACCAAAAAATTAAAGATCTAAATAAATGGAGAGATACACCATTTTTATAGATTAAAAAATTCAATATTGTTAAAATTTACATCCTCTATTAGTTTCCTATAACAAACTACTATGAACTTGATGGTTTAAAACAATACACATTTATTCTCTTATAGTTCTGCAGGCTAAAGGTCCACAATGGGGTTCACTACATTAAAACTAAGGTGTCAGCAGAGCCATGTCTCCAGAGACTAGGAGAGAATCCATTCCTTGCCTTTTCAAGTTTCTAGAGCTGCATTCCTTGCACTACCTTGGGCCCCTTCCTCCATCATCAAAATCAGAAGGGCAGCGTCTTCAAATCTCTTTCTCTGCCTCAATCGCATTGCCTTCTCCTCCTAATAGTATCTCCTTCTGCCTCCCTCTTATATGGAAACCCATGAATGCATTTAGGGCCTGCCTGGATAATCCAGAATACTCTCCCCATCTCAAGATCTTTAACTTAATTACATCTTTTGCCATATAAGATAATAGTCACCTTTTTGCCACAGAAGGTAATATACACAGGTTCCATGGATTAGGAAGTAGGTATCTTTGAGGGACATTATTTAGCCTACCATACTCATCAGATTATTCAAAAGATTCAATGCATGTAGTCCCATTTTTGCTTTTGTTTCTCCTGCCTGAGGAGACATATCCAAAAAAATATTGCTAAGACTGATGTCAAAGAGCATACTGCCTATGTCTTCTTCTAGGATTTTTATGGTTTCAGGTCTTACATTTAAGTCTTTAATCCATTTAAGTCTTTAATCATTTCTGTATATGGTATGAGAAAGTAGTCTAGTTTGATAACATCTTATGCTGTCAGAATGGCTATTATTAAAAAAAAGACAACAGATAACAAGTGCTGGTGAGGATGTGAAGAAAAGGGAACCCCTGTGCACTGCTGGCAGGAACATAAATTGGTGCAACCACTATGGAAAATGGTATAGAGGTTCCTCAAAAAATGAAAAATAGAACTACCATGTGATCCAGCAATTCCACTCCTGGAGATTTATCTGAAGAAAACAAAAACACTAATTCAAAAAGACATATGTACCCCTATGTTCACTGCAGCCTTATTTACAGTAGCTAAGATATAGAGGCACCCTAAGTGCCCATTGATAGATGAATGTTTAAAAAAGATGTGGAGTGTGTGTGTGTGTGTGTGTGTGTGTGTGTGTGTGTAATGGAATATTACTCAGCCACAAAAAAGAATGAAATCTTGTCATTTGTGACAACATGGATGAACATACATGGTATTATGCTAAGTGAAATAAGTCAGACAGAGAAAGACAAATACTGTATAAGTGCATTTATATGTGGACTCTAAAAAAGCAAATTAACAAACATAACAAAACAGAGTCATAGATACAGAAAATAAACAGGTGGCTGCCAGAGGGGAGGAGAGGAAAGGAGGAGAGAAATAAGTGAGGGAGATTAAGAAGTACAACTTCCAGCTACAAAATAAATGAGTCATGGGTATGAAATGTACAGTGTGGGGAATATAGTCAAAAATAATATAATATCTTTGAATAGTGGCAGATGGTAACTAGACTTATTGTGGTGATCATTTAAGAATGTATAGAAATATAGAATCACTAGGTTGTACACCAGGAACTAACATAATCTTGTAGGTCAATTATACCTCAGAAAAAAACAAACCGATAGAAAAAAAGATTAGATTTGTGGTTACCAGAGGTCAGGGTTAGGGGAGGGGGAATTGGATGAAGTCAGTCAAAAGGTAGAAACTTCCTGTTATAAGATAAATAAGTATTAGACAGGTATTTTACAACATGATAAATGTAATTAACACTGCCATATGTTACACATGAAAGTTGTTAAGAGAGTACATCCTAAGAGTTCTCACCGCAATGAAAAATATATTTTTTCTTTTTCTTTTATTTTGTATCTATATGAGATGATTAATGGTCACTAAACTTACTGTGGTAATAATTTCATGATGTATGTAAGTCAAATCAATATCCTGTATCTAAGCTTACGCAGTGCTGTATGTCACATATATTCCAATGAAACTGGAAGGAAAAAAACACACAATAAAGCAAGGTGCAATAAAGCAAGACACAATAAAACGAGGTATGCCTGTATGCATTTAAGGTTCCACCATGTCTTTTTATGGCTTGATAGCTCATTTCCTTTTAGTGTTAAACAAGATTCCACTGGAATAAATAATAAACCACAGTTTATTTATCCATTCACCCTTTGAGGGACATCTTGGTTGCTTCCAAGTTTTGGCAACTATGAATAAAGCTGCTATAAATATATATAAAAAAAAGATTCAGTGCAATGCCAATGAAAATCCAAGCAGCCCCTTCTGCAGAAATTGACATACTCGCTCTAAAAATTATATGAAAATGCAAAAGACCTCAAATGGGCAGAACAATTGTGAGAAAGAACAAAGTTGGAGAAACTATACTTATACTGCATGTTTTCATGGCTTACTATAGAGCTACAATAATCAAGACAATGTAGGATTAGCATCAGGAGAGACACAGAGAACAGAATACAGTCCAAAAACATGCCTGTACATACATGGTAAAAGGTGCCAAGGCAATTCAATAGAGAAACAATCGGGCTTCTATAAATGGTGCTGAAACAACTGGATAGATGGGAAAAATGAACCTAGACTCTTAACCTCACAGCATATGACAATCGTTGCTAAGGAGGTAGAGCAAATGGAACCCTCATATACTGCTGGTAGGAATGCAGTGTAGCCACTTCAGAAAGCACTTTGGTAGTTTCTCATAAAGCTAAATATACCCTTACTCTACAGCCCAGCAATCCCATACCTAGGTATTTACTTAAGAGAAAGGAAAACATATGTCCACACAAAGACTTGTGTTCAAATGTTCAAAGCAGCTTTATTTATAATAGCCACTGGAAACAACCCAAGTGTCCAAAAACGGCTGAATGGTTAAACCAACTGAGGTATGTCTATTCAAATGGCATGCTCATCAGCAGGAAAAAGGAACAAACTAGGGATGCGTGCAACAACATGGATGACCTCAAATGCACTATACTAAGTAAAGTAGCTCAGACTGAAAACACAACACACTGTACGACTCCACTTATTTGACATTGTGGAAAAGGCAAAAGTATAGATGCAGAAAACAGATCACCCGTGATTACCCGTGGCTGTGTTGGGGGAAAGGATGACTACAAAAGCACACGAGGGAAGATTCTGCAGTGACAGAACTTTTCTATATCTCTATCTTTGGGTGGTGCTTACACAAGTGAATGGGTTTATCAAAACTCATAGGACTGTGCACTAAAAAACGGTAAAATTTACTGCATGTAAAACATACTTCAATAAACCTGGCCTATCTATTAATCTATCTAATGTAAATTGACAGAGCCGCTTTGTGGAACAGTATGGAAGCTCTTTAAAAAACTAGAAATAGGGCTTCCCTGGTGGCACAGTGGTTGAGAGGCCGCCTGCTCATGCTGGGAACACGGGTTCGTGCCCCGGTCCGGGAAGATCCCACATGCCGCGGAGCGGCTGGGCCCGTGAGCCGTGGCCGCTGAGCCTGCGCGTCCGGAGCCTGTGCTCCGCAACGGGAGAGGCCACGGCAGTGAGAGGCCCGCGTACCGCAAAAAAAAAAAAAAAAAGTCAAACCAATTAGAAGAAAGGAGATGACACAGGTTTACTGTGACTGAGTAAGGACAAGAGAAGCAGTTTACTAGGACAGTAATTTGATCAATTAGACTTCAAAACAAAAAGCATTAAAATGACTAATAAAGAAAATCTAAATAATGAAAATCTAACAACATGACCATAGAATATGGAAATAATCTGACAATATTTCTTGTACAAATATACAAATATACATTGTGGGCTTCTACATGCTACTACTAAATCATGACAGATAAAGCAGACAAAGTTCCTAAGGAAATTATGGAAATGAACGCTAGAGTTGATAAAAATAGCATGGTTCTATCGAAGCAAACAAAAGATGCTTTCTTTACATGTGTACAGAATTTTTCCAGAGGGAAGAAAAGGATCATGGGGCACCAATACAAAATACACACAAATCTAACTTAAAACTTTAAAAACTGTTTGAGCGTATGGGAAAGAAACAGTCTCTGCCCCGAAGATGCTCAAAGACTAAGAGGAGCAGAGGGGGATCAAGCAACTATATATCATGGCAAACTGGGACATGGAAGGTTCATTTCCCTGGGAGAGCTGGGAAAGGAGGTGGGGTTTGGGGATAGGGAATTCCAGAAAAAGGGAAGACGATTCTTTAAAGCATGAGACAGTATTTTGTACCCCAGGAGACTAGAACACGTGGAGTACGTTCTGTAAATCTTGGGGTGGGGAGTGCTGGGGAGACAGGAGAAAAGGCACCAGAGGAAACAAGGGAAAGGTAGAATGGGGGATTTGAATATCAAGGTAAAGTCCTTAGAATTTATTACTAGGCAATAGGGGGCCACTGAAGATTTTCTGAGCAAAAGAGTGACAGAAGGTAGAGAAGAGTGTGTAAGGTAGATGGTAGTTGGTAGAGACTGGAGGCAGAAATTCTACACAAGTCATAATAAACTGACAAAATAGACTGAAAATTGCCTAACCTGGGACTTCCCTGGTGGTGCAGTGGTTAAGAACCCGCCTGCCAATGCAGGGCACACGGGTTCGAGCCCTGGTCCGGGAAGATCCCACGTGCCACGGAGCAAGTAAGCCTGTGCGCCGCAACTACTGAGCCTGCACTCTAGAGCCCGCGAGCCACAACTACTGAAGCCTGCGAGCCACAACTACTGAAGCCCGCGTGCTGCAACTAGTGAAGCCCACGTGCCTAGAGCCCATGCTCCGCAACGAGAAGCCACCACAATGAGAAGCCCTCGCACCGCAAAAGAGAGTAGCCCCCGCTCGCCGCAACTAGAGAAAGCCCGCACACAGCAATGAAGACCCAGTGCAACCCAAAAAAATAAATAAAATAAAATAAACCATGATAACTGTAGAGGAAAAAAAAGAGTGATAAAAAGCTCCAAATATAAAAAAAAAATTTAAATAAAAATAAAAATAAAAAAAGCCTAAACTACTATGAGTTACTTTTCAAGAAACATTCAGACCAGAATCCAAGTATAGAAACAGACTGCTCAATTCTCCACAAATCAGCAAATGGAGGTTCCAATGGATATTCTGGCATCAAACCACTACTTCCTTAATTTCACTTTTCCAATTACACCTTAAAAGTGAATTTACCCCACTTTCATCTGAGTCTGTAATGCCAGTACAAGATCACTGAGTAGCGTCACGTGGGTCAAACTACAAAGCTAGCATCCTCTCTGAAATGTACACAGAGCTTTCTGCTTGAGCCTCAAATTCCCTCTCTCCACCTTGGGGGGAAGGGAAAAAGGATTTAGGGAGGGAGGGAATATACCTAGTAAAGAGATGACACTGTGCGTATAAACGTTCTATTATCTTGTTTTCCGCAAGTCAAAAGAATGCAGCTGGACTCTTTTTAGACCCATCAGTTTTCTCCAGTGAAAGCTGCTGGCTTTAACTGGAGCAGGCACACATGCACACACACATGGTCTGGGTGACACATCCCTGTGAGCGCCTCTCTGTTTACAACTTTAGAGAATAGCTCCAACTGACAAACTGCTAATTGACACTCTCCCAACGTTTTAAAGGAACTGCACCTCTTACACTGAGCAGAACCTTACGAACAAAATTTAAAGTCATTTACTGACAAGAAAGTACAAAAGCCAAATAAAAACAAATCACTCTTGAGGAGGACTAGACAGAGCCCAAGCCTGTGGGAACTGTTTCCCAGCTGTGTGGTTGTGCGTGGGTCACTCTCTCCTCATTGGGTTGCTCCTATATCCACTCATGGAGATAAGGGGATATGAGAGCCCTGTGTAAATGATGGATTTTACCCATTTTAGCTGCTACTAGTATTACAAAAGAGAGAAGTTATAACAATCTCATTTAGCCATCATTTTTCTCACTATTAGGTCATAGGTGACAAACTACGAATCGTCAGTTATAAAGAGCCTATCTCCAGAGTTGAAGGCTTTCATCTTAAATTCTAGCCTCCTCGTACAGGCATGGCCTATGATCAGGCAAGGCAATTAGAAACCCCAAGCTCAATACTGGGAAGCTTCACTCCCAAAGTCCTAGGAAACTACCTAAAATGCCTCCAATCCACTGTCTCTCCCCTACAACAGAGTTCCCCAATGGCTCACGTCTATCTGTACTCAACATCCACTCACTCAGCACACTTATCGAACACCTCACCATCCTGGCCTTCAAAGAACTCACAGCCAAGAAAAACATGCGTGTAATTAGCAAGTAATGGGAATGACAGTTTTGAAACCAGAAATTCTGCATTCAAATGAGACGTGTCTCCTTTAAACAGTCTCCCTGGGAGGCAATGCACTAATTCCACTTCCTTGCTCAAACCATCTTTGGAGCTTTCCTCCTGGAATCGCCTTGAGAGCCTGCAGTCCGTTTTTTGAATACCCCCAGTGGTGCCAAATCTTGACTGAGAGTGGATTTTTGGAAACGGCCAAAAGTCAGTCAGAGCCAAGTTTAGTGGATAGGATGTGTGATCAAACTAGGCAGCACTATTTTGGTTAAAAAATGATATATGATTATAAAGCAATGAGATGGATTTTCTTACAGGATTTGCTTCCAAGGAAATTTCAAATGAGTAACAAGGGGTATGAGCAATGGAGTAGGTATATATTTACCTTTTCCCTAAGTAACTTCTTTGAAAGATAATACTCATTTAGATGCGTAAGCTCGAATACAAGGTTTGCTTTGCTTAATCACAACTCATAAACAGAAGGCTCCTTAGTATATCGGGCCTCCTATACCACGGCTGGGGTGGGCAGATGCTACTAAATCAGAAGGGGGGCATATGAATACCGGAAAGAGCACAGGTTGCAGAAGGAAACCAACTTGTTCGACTCCTGACTTGGCCCCTCACCGCCTATGTGACTTCAGGGAATTCACAAGCTAAGACTCTGCAAAACAAGGCTGATATCAAACTCAGAGGGCTGTTGTGAAGGTTCAAGATAATGGGTGCAGAGCAGTGATACTGTGCCTGGCACGTGGTAGGTGTCCCAGAAGTCACAGCTATTATTAATAGCCTCAGTATAATCAACAAGCTTTTCTTACTATAGGTAGTTTGAGGTGACAGAATGACAGATAAACAGACAGTTGGGTGGTGAAGAGTTCATTAACAGTACCAACATACACTCACTATTGATGGATCTGGAGGCTGCTTTAAAAAAAAAACAGTAATGTGTCAAAAACATTTACAGTAATTGTTAACACTACGTGTAGTATTTTTAAGTCACGTGACAAGCGTTGCCCGCAATGCCCCTACCACACTGACCTTTCAGCACTGTCTTAACACACCAGGCCCTCCCATGACCCCGCGCCTCTGCATACTTTGTCCCTTCTAAGATGTCTTTCCTGCCCTCTTGTCTGACAAAAGCCTATAACTATATCCTTCAGAATCGAGCTGTGGAACCTTCCCTGTCCACGCTAGACAGAATTAGTGGCTCTGCCCCTTGTGTTCCTGCAGCATTGGGTTCTTTGGTTCTTGTGCCTGGAACGCCTTGTCCCGTGTTGAATTTTAATGTTTCTATTTCTGCTTCTTCCACCGGGCTCGAGCGGGGAGGGACCACGTCCCATTCACTCTTGTACTTTGGGCACCCGGCACATCTCTGGCACACAGTAGGAACCAGGGGGATGTGTGATGAAGTAATGCTTTACATATACTTTACAAATGCCTCTTAAAGGTCAGGTAGCTGCCTGTTGTTAATTATCCACAATCACATTCATGTTTCCAGACTTCAAATAAGAGACAAGATCACTCACACGGACTCCAGAATGGCTTTACATGTTGCAGCATATGGAAGCTTCTAAATGCTACTGACCTCAGGGCTCCATCCCCACACGACGGAATGCTCAGAGCAGCGCTCCTCAGCCTTTGTCCCAGTCCAGGACACCTGCGGGATGCACCACACTCCATCTGGAGCTCACTGCGGCTGACTCAGAAGTTCTAGCAGAGTTCTCACAGCCTTCGAGCACTGCCTGGCTACCAGGGCTGAAGGGCCTTCTCTGAGCCAGCAACTGCACAAGGAAGCAGAGAATCCCAAGGCTCCGTGGTGCGGACAGGGTGCCGGCTTAATGCCACCTACTCCCAGATCTCTAGCTCCCAGGAACACCTCACGATCCAAGTTTGTCAATTCCGTATACTTCTAGGAGTTTGTCTATTCAATAAATAGGGCTCCCTAGCTGTTAGGAAGCCTTGGGCATTCAGGGAAGGACTTGGTGGGTCCGGGGTGTCTGTTTCAGCAAGCCTTAACCTATGTAACTAAAAAGAAGCTTATGATCAACCAGTTCTGAGCCAGATGGAAATAGGCATCTGAGTGTTGACAGCTGTGAATCATTCTCTGTCAGTGTAGTTTTCCAGAGCCTTGGCAATACAGCAGCGGATTCAGACTCCCAAGATCAAAAGGTTGGAAAGGAGATCTGGAGCCATGGCCCATGCCTTGGGGCCCACCAAACCATGACAGTGACTATTCCTGTGACATACACAATCCACAGAGTCAAGGCAGCCATGGTCTGCTTAGTGTCGTGGTGTTCCCAGCTCTCCAATGGAATGGCTGCATCCTGAAGGAGGGAAGAAGGTGAGAGGAAAGAGAACCAGGCCGCAGACCATGAGGAAGGCAGTGACTCTGGAGAGTGAGTCGTTCGTTCGTTCGTTCATTCATTCATTCATCCATCCATCCCACAAATACTTTTTGAGCCAGGTACTATTCCAGGTATGCAGGGTACCATAACACGCAGAGTCATGGCCCTGCCCCCACGGAGCTTAGAGTTTCATAGGGGAGACAGGCATTAGTCAAACAAGGGTACAGATGAGTGTATGATGGAGGAACACAGCACACTACACAGACTGTACAAACAGGGCGCAGTGTGCTGGGCGGGGAAGTCAGAAAAGCTGCCCTCGGCAAGCAACAAGTGAGCTGAGATCTCAAGGAGAAACAGAAGCTAACAAGGTAAGGAGGAGAGGAGGAGAGAGAGGGAAAAACTCCCGGCAAAGAGAACAGTATGTGCTAATGTGCTGGGCTAGGAGGGAGGTGTTGAACTGGCTCTGGATTCCAGGCGGGGAGCGAGGAAGCAGCACCAAGGTTTGAGGCCCTGGCACAAGGTTTCCTCCTGTCTCCAGCCCTCAGTTTTGCTCTTCGAGCTGTCTGGAAGGTCCTCCTCAGCATGGAGCAAAAACTAAAGAACAATGTCGAAAACGAGGTGTGCCCACGAGACATGACACACCACCAGCTGAGAACTGGCACCTGCCGACATCAGCTGGCCACCGTCTCAGGAGTCCCCACTGTGAGGAAACACGGCTCTCTCCCACTGACTCAACACGGCATCAGAAAATGAAAACGAAAATGGCATCCTATAAAAGACCTTCAAACTTTTCAGGGAGATGTGCATCTCAATCCCAATAGAGTTAAAAGGGTTGATAAGTACGTTGATGTTGACTATAAACCTGTTTAGATACCTGGTATTTAATTGTCATTTTCCTGTGCCAATTTCCGGGGGCGGGGGCAGAAAGAAGCTACCACAGGAAAAAATGGTTAAGGATGCTATCTGGGCAGCACTATTTTGTTTCAGCAAGTGTTAGCCAGTTCCATCACTCCAGGCAGCTCTTTGTGGCTTCCGAATGATCTGTCACCTTGCAAAGTTGTCCTGGAACTTTCTATTTGTAAAGCGCTTTGCAATCAATCATTAATTTGGCCTCTCTATCCTGCTGAGAGATTATACTCATTCTGCCTATAAAACAGACAGGTAAGTGAGCGGCCCAAGGACACAAAACAATTCAGCTTTTACTTATCTTTCTTATCACCATCGTCAAACAATGTAGATACACAAGGCCTATCCAACTCCGGCACCAGCCCTGCTACCCTGGAGACCAATCCTAACCCCTAGGAACAGCAGAGGAAGGCGCTGCAGTCAGTTCTCAATTACCTGCTCTCAACAAGCTCCTCTATGCAGAGCGCCTTCAAGGCCAACAGTGATAATGACTGCACTGTGATGGGGACACTGGCCCTCCAGACTAAACAGAACATGAACTCGGTAGTGCTCAAAGAGCAATAAGAGCACCCAGTAAGTCACAATGGCTCGAACCTTAAAATGTCAGCGTCCCTAAGGAGGCTGCACTCCCAACACACACACACACACACACACACACTCATCCTCTCTCTCTCCCAAGACACGCCCCACAAGCGGCCTGGAAGGTGGTCTCCACTGGGCTCCCACAGCACAACACTGCACACTGTGCTGTCAATCATGTACTGGCCTGCCCTTCTCCACCCGCGCGCTGGGCCCTCTCAGCAGCTGAAGCAGACGGCATGGGACCTGGCATAGGAAAGGTTTACTGAGTGCGTGCCTTCCACCACCAAATAAGGGAGCTAGGCACTCCCTTCACAGAGCAGTGGACTTCGGAGATCAGCTAGGCCAACTCCTTACTTTTCAGATGAGCAGAGGATCCCCCAGTTACATACGGCCTGCTCTCCAATCCAGGTCTTTAGGTTCAGTTTAGTTCCACAAACATTTGATAAGTGCCTACTATGTGTCAGACACAGTGGGAGCTGCGGGGAATAGAGATTTGAGCAGGAGACGGTCTCTGCTTTAGGGAGTTCACAGCCTGGGGAGGTAAGAGAGTTACAGAACACTTGGTCAAGTCCAAGGACAGACGCTCGATTCCTTAGCCAGTGTTCCTTCCCTCCAGTCCACTGGCTAGTCCCCATCTGGGAAACAGGACAGCAATATCTGTTTCCTTCAAGTAAACTTATAGTCAAGACTGAAGAGAAAACGTGTACGGAAAATTGTCGGGTTTACCCCCCAAAAGCGTTATGTAAGGTCCTTCCATACCCTGACACGGACTCCAAGGATTCAACAGTGTTTCAGACATCAGTTCCACAAAGAAGCAAACAAGCGAGGGATGGGCATACGTCCAAGGGAAACCTCAAGGGCTTGGAGGAACTGTAGGAAACAGCTGGGGTGGTGGGTAGGGGTGTCGAGTCAAGTGAACCGGCCCTGGCGCGGGGAACGCATGGCAGGCATTGGGTGCCAGAAGGTGGAGCGGAGAGAGGGAAGTTGGGACAGCGACGAGGGAGGGAGGGCAAGCGGAGAGGCGCGGGGTTCCCGCGGGGCGGGGACCGCGGCCGGGAGGTTCTAGATGGGGCGGCGGGCCGGGGGCTGAAGGCAGCGGGCGCGGAAGGAGGCAGCAGGCCGGCGCCGAGGCCGATTGGTTTTCCGGGGAGGCTCGGGCAGGCCCCGCCGCCCGCCACAGCATCACGGACGCCGTGCCTCCCCAAGCCGTGCGGGCGGCGCCTCACCTCGGGTTGAAGTCCTGGAAGAGGCCCCTCAGGTTCATGGCGGAGAACTTCACCGCGCCGTCCTCCTCCTCCTCCTCCCCCCGCCCCCCGCGCCGCGCAGCCTGCACGTTACAGCGGGTTCATGGTGCCAGCGCGCGCCAGG
>NW_021703779.1:124064626-124109448 GCF_005190385.1 Monodon monoceros
TGAGGGCCCCTGCGAGTGGGGGGAACATGGTGTGTCGCATCTTTGGGCTCCTGTTGTGTAAGATGACATGGAATATCATCTGTGTTTTCTTTAGGAGTTTTTAAAATGTTATTCCGTTTAATGGAAGACTAAACAAGCGTCAGTGTCTAACTTTGTGAATGACATTGATTAGAATGTGTTTATAATTACCCAGTTTAAGAACAAGAGTTTTGCTGTTTTGTAAAAGAGACTGGGAAATCTCCCATTTCATTTTGTGACCCTGAAGCAGATAACACGGAATTGGAATCAGAACTGCTCTGGAAATGTGAAAGTACTTAGCAGTAATACAGATGGGGGAAGAATTAGAAAAATAAAAGTAATCGTAGTGAGTTTTTGCTTCTTATCCTGCTTGTCTGTCATTCTGTACAACTAAGCTATCTCTGTTTAGTTGGATTTGCACGGTGATTTACGAAAGTATGAAAAAACTGATTTGAGTAAGTAAGGCCCCTGCTCTCCGGCTTATTTATTCGGCAGACCTCCACGGAGCCTCTGCTCTCCGGAAGGCCCTGTGTTAGTAGCGGGAACGCTAGGAAAAGCAGGACACACTCACACGTAGAGTGATGGTCTAGGAGCCGCTGTCACATGAGGAAGGTGGTGAGACGTCCCCTAAGTCCCACAGAACAAGTCCACATGGGACGAGGCGGTGGGGCTCCAGGAGCGAGCCCTGGAGTGTTAAGTGCCCCGAGCCAGGGCAGTTTGGGGCTTTGGGAAGCGGGGCTTCCTTCTGTGGGGAGGTGATGGTGATGAAGCTGGGTGGTGGCAGCAGCCAGACCTGCAGGCGGTGTGACTTGGGTTTGGGGGGAAAGTCTGAAATGCGACATTACCGTGAGGTGTCCTTCTGGATCACGGATGAACCCGAGAGAAATCTCATACTCGGGCAGGAAGGAAGGGGTCCCGGCTCTTGTCGCATTGCAGTTGACCATAGTGAAGAAGTAGGTGTTATACATGCAACAGCTGGAGAAACGCGGTCACACTCCCTTGACGTGATGCCCAGAAGTCCGTGGACAGGCCCTCTTTTCCCTGTTCTTGGGGGAGCCAGAACCCAAGGTGCTAATTAGCTTTAATCGTTATCGTGACTGTACTTTGGCAATTGTAATCAAGGACTCGATGTCTGGTGGGGCTGAAATGAAGCAAAGGAACGGTCTGGATGGAAGAGCATCTGGGAGGGATGCAAAGCCTTGTTCCTTGATTCCATTTCCTGGAGCTTCGTGTTGTATCTCGCTGGGAACACCCCTCCGCGCCCGAATTTAACACACCCTCTAACTGGGAACATTTCCTTAGTTTTACTGATGAAACACCTTGTTTGGCTAATTAGCTTTTCCACATCCTGTTGAGCTGCATATTCTCTGACATGACCGGGACAAGAAACCGCCCAACCAAATGCCAGAGGAGAGAGGGGAAGGGTCTGAGGCCGAACAATATGAGAGATACCTGCCAATCATCGAAGTTCCAACAGACGCCAGGCCCTGTGAGCTGCTCTACGTAGCTCACACACATCCCTGCAGCCCGAGACAGGGCTCATCACACCCATTCGCTTCACGGGTGAGGAACCTGAGGCCACGGGGCTTGGGAATCTTCCCAGGATCACGTGCTGGTAAGTGACGGCGTGGGGACCAGAGCCCTGGTCTGAATTCCTCTCGAGCACACGCTGTTCCCACCCACCCCAGCCCGTGGCTGACCTTCTGACTGGCGATTCATTGCTCTTCTCAGTGTCACACGGTGTCTTTCAGTTGACAAAAAGCAGGCCCAAGAAAGGAAGGTGCCAAGGAGAAGCAGAGACAGTGTGGGGCTCGTCTGTGGTTTGTTGAGATCTGACACCGCCAGGTGCCGGCATTTCTGTCCAGTCCCGGCACCTTCCCGTGTGACGGCGCCCTGTCCCTGCTCCTGCCCTGGGGCCCTCCTGTCCAACGGGAACCTGGCCTGCTGAGCTGCTCATGGCTGAGCCACGGGGAGGGAGGGACCGAGACTGCCTGGGACTGACCGTAAGGCCCCAGTGCCTACTGGGATAAGGCCCCTGCAGGAGCCTCCTCAGATACTGGAGGGAAGTTAACGCCGGCAGACACCCCGAGACCCTGGCGGCAGCGAGGGAGGGGAGCGGCTGGGGGGCCTCTGGGCTGGGGGCATCAGGGCACGGAAGCCAAGGGCAGGGGCTGGAGGGCGAGGCTGGGAAAGGCAGGCCTTGGACGTCGCCAGGGCTTGTGCCTGCCCAGCTGAAGGGTCCCGAGACCCGGCTGAGAAAGACCCCACGGTGCCACACAAACCCACTGCCGGGGCCCGGCTGGCACCTGGGAGGGAGGGGGACCAGGAAGGAGGCAGTTCCTACGGGACCCAGGGGGCGAGGGAGGGCCCGAGGAGGGGGGCAGCAGGCAAGGCCACACAGGCAGGCTCGGCCCAAGGAGGCCCCAGCCTTTGGGCCCCTTCTGAGGAGCCACCGACGGCCTCCACCAAAATTCGCAGCCTCCGAGGTCATGTCCCTACAGGAGGAACTGACCTGAAGAATGCTTTGTAAACCAGTTTAGAAGCATAAAGACCAGGGAGCAGGCCCGAATCTAGGCCCGGGAGCTCCATCCAGGATGCCAGTCCTTAGGCTGAAAGGCACCTCGGGAGATCCTCCTGCACACCCTCTTAGCTCTCCCCTTTCAGAAATAGGGCAGTGGCGCTCACAGAGGGCAGATGACCCTGCTTAGTGGCAGAGCTGGGACAGGGACCTAGGATCCTCGCAGACGGGCCTTTCCAAGGTGCCACTCTGTCCCCTACACAGTGACTATGAAGGACAAAGTCGCCCACAACGGCCAGAGAACGCGCATCACCAAACCCACCATCCTATCCTCCCACCTGCGGTGAAGACGGACGACTCTCACTCGGGTTTCGGCGCGTCCGACACCCAGACCCTCATCTATTTCCAAATGCACGTGGACGGGGGCTTCCCCCGGTCACGTCTAGGTCGGCAAGTAGGAAATTTCCTTGGGACTGAGTCCGTGTCACGTAGGCCCGTTCAAAAGCGTCGAAGCTGAAAGCAAACAAGATCATTCTATGTATCCTTAAGGTAACAGCAGGGACAGGGCCCCGGGGGTGGAGGGGGAGGGAGGCAGGGGCGGGCATGGGGAAGGAGAGCAGGGCTGGCCTGGGCGTGCACCAGTGAAATGCCTGCTTTCAATGGGACAGGCTACACGCCGAAGCCCCAGATCAAGTCCTTCAAAGGGCAAGTACCCACGGAGACCCAAGGTGGACGTGGGAGGCCAGGATCGGGGGGAGCAGAAGCCAAACCACCCCACTGCGGAAAGGAAACAGGGCTTTTGAGGCAGCCTCCAGGGAGGCTGAATCCGACGGTCTGGGAAGGCAATGGGAAAAGGACGCACGCAGGTGTTCCAAAAGTGAGCACTCTTGGGCCATGAGAAGGGCTTCTACGGGAAGAAATGGACGCTGAAGACAATCCCTCTGTGATCCGCACAGGGATGAGGTCTGGGGGCAGGGAGAGCCCAAAAGGAGGCTAGATGCCCAGCGGAGGGCACGTGGCTATGCCCTCCCACGTGGCATCGTGGGCAGGGCTGTGTCTGAGGTGCTTGGGGAACACTCGAGTTGAGTGTGAGGTCGCGCACAGCCCTACTCTGGGGACAGCTTGACCTGGGAGGCAGGAAATCAGGACCCTTTGTTTGGGCCCATCTGAGCGGGACCCATCAGCTGGCAGGAACAGCTGCAAGCGACCAGAGCCGGAAGCGGGATGGGGGTGGGGGGGGTGGGCACCGACTCAGGCTAGGCCAACCAGCCCGCTAGGGAGCCCCATCTTCTGGGAGGGACAGTCGCCAGGGGCCCACGTGATCCCTGTGGCCTCAGTGGCAGCCAAGCTGCGCCTCGCCAGGGCCTGGCCCTTGAGCAAATCGGAAGCCGGCGTCAAGGGATGGGGGCGGAGACAGGATCACGCTTCTCAACCCACCCGGGGCCTGGCCTCTTGAAACAAGGTGCCTGGCGGCAGACGGAAGTCTTTCCCGGGAACTTGAACCACACTTTTCGAGACTTTTAGAAAAAAAGACAGGCGCCTGGGACCCCGTCCCCATCCCCTCCCCCACACTTGGCCAGGGCTCCCTCTCCAGACCGCCTCGGTGACATCACGTGACCAATAAAGAAGACTGCGACTTGAGTGGCTGGCTGCCCCACTACCGAGATTCTAGAATCTTGCGGACAGTATTTACTGGGCATCCCCGCTCTGGCCCAAGGCATTTCTGCCCTGAGAGTTCAGTGATACGGTCTCGGGTGGAGAATGCTCCCAATCTAGACTGGCTCCATGGCTAGTCAGAGTAGCGATGAGCTGTGTACAGCCATGCTGGGCCCATCGGCTGACGCAGAGCCAGCAACGTGGGTCCCCTCTCGTGCGTCCCCGCATCCCAATGTGGATTCAAGGGAGAGTTCGGAGAAGCAGGGTGACCAAGCCGAGAGCCCAGATCCCGGCTCCCAAGACAACCCGCCACCACAGGGCGCAAACTACGGTGTGGCCAACCAGAGTATTCTTCAGCTCTCCCTCCCAAGAAAGCTCTGGAGGATGGTGGAGGATCCCGCCTTCACCTCTGTGCGCTGGAATGACAAGGGAGATATGGTGATCATCAAGGAAGACCTCTTCCAGAGGGAGGTTCTTCACCGCAGAGGCGCAGACAGGATTTTCAACACAGACAGCTTGACGACTTTCATCCGCCAAATGAACCGGTACGGATTCAGCAAAATATGCCTGACCAGCCACTCTCCAGGGAAGAAGAGGCTGATGGTAAAGTAGAAAGCCCTTCCGTTGCCCATGTTCTCTTGTTACTCGAACACCTCCCGGGGAGGCCAGATGGGCCACGTGCTGAACGGGTTTCATTTCCGAGAATAACTTTCCTCACGTGAGAAGGTAGTTAAGGAAAGATGAGAAAGTAGAGCCTGTGGTATTCAGCCACAGCCCCTTAGAGGGGACCTGCAGGTGTGCCTACAGACCCTCTCGAGAGGCCACGAGATGTCAGGTAGCGACAGTAACACCTCGACCGAGGCTCGCCTCGGGGAGCTCTAGGGAGCGCACACTCCAGGGCAGAATAACCTGCCAGGAACTTAAAGAGACCTTTTCTCCACAGTCAGAGAAGACCATTATGATGGACGGGGGTGGGCGGGGAGGAGTGGGTATTTTCTCCCAGAATGGCTAAAGTGATTCGTTTCATTTCAGATCTTCTGCAACTCCAACTTTCAGAGAGACAAGCCTCTGCTCATCGAGAACATTCAGAGAAAATGCAACCTGGGAGCAACTGATCAGCCCGGGACCAGCGCAACAGCCCCAAAGGGAAAGAAGCCGGTGGCTGCTACTAGACGCTCCCCACAAATCCCTTACAACGATTCCACCACCCAGAAGAAAGCCCCGGGTGCTCAGGGGCCCAGCGCTACCCAGCCTTTCCTGTCCTCTAGCACGTGCTCTATGAGCGGTGGAGCGGGATGGGCCAGGGAACACCATCCCCCCAGTGAGCAGGGCGGCCTGAGTGGGCAGGGCACTCCCTGGAATGTCACTTCTGTGCCCCTGGTATGGCACCAGGGAACTGCCCGCCAGCCCCACGGTTTACCCGGCTTATGGCTCGGAGATGTCTCTGTACAACAGCTGTCTCTCCCTCCTGCTGGGGGCCCTTTTAGCTACGCCCCCAAACAAGGTCCCTGAGGTGGACGAGGAGTAGGGGGGCTCCTCAGATTGCAGGCGTGCTCTCCGCGAACAGTGCAAGGACCACTGCGATCCCTGAGCTCGCAGTCCCCTGGGGACACACAAAAAGCCCCATCTCATAACCAAGAATCTACTTTTGTCTCTAATAAAGAAAAGCCAAAGTCCACGGGAGTAAATGAAGAATCGAACGAGAAGTGCGAGTCTTGTGTCCTTTCTAACTGTCCGTACTATTCACACCACATCTCAGTGGACGGGCCCGACGAGGCTGGAAACCCACAGCCCCGGCAGGCTTTGGTCCCCGCCGTCCCCTTTCGTTTGAAGCAGCAGCATTTCCCACGCTCAGCCAGGGACGCGGCTCGGGAGCGCTGAGGCCAGCCCAGGACAGGCTGGTCCCTGGGCCTTGCCTGCTAGTCAGGAGGCAGCGCAGCCTGGCTCCTGACCTCAGGGGTGTCACCTTCCATTAGTCATGCATCCTGAAGCAGAAGGAGCCTCCTCCTGGGTCCCCCTACGATGCCACAAGTTTCTGACCCGCAGCTGAGCGTGTGTCCAGCCCACCATCCAGGGGCCTCCCAAAGAGGCCCGCCGGAAAGGAGGGCCATCCCACCCACCAAGGTAGGCGTGCACACTGCCGTCTGCCTCAGAAGAGACGGGCCCTTCCCAGCCGACACCTGGGGGAAAGCCCAGCACCTTCAGAGGTGACAACCCCTAGAAAGCTTGCTGACAAATGGCCCCAAACCCCACAGAGAAGTAAGAGATTTCCACAAAGCGAGCGCCAGCCCTTTTCACTTTGCCGTCAGAGCTGTATTTAGGAGCCTGTCTTCGGACGTGAAGTGGCCGGGCAGCACGTCTAACACACACGCTTCGTGAGCCAAGGGACGCTTTACAACAGGGCCAGGGTCACCTGCAAGGACAGACCGCGCCCTGTTTCTGGGCCTGCGGTCCTCTCCCGCGTGCACGAGGCCCGCCACCGGCCTTCCCCCATCGTTCGTTCCCCAGACGCGGTCCAAACATCTGGGAGTTCTGACCAGGCCAAAGAGGGGAAAACGCTAACCGGTCCCCTCAAAACACATTTCTCTCAACCACCCAGAACCAGTAGGGCCAAAACGAGTGGCACTGCCATCTTTTCCTAAAGGTCAAAGTCCTCGAGACTCTGTTGCTGAGCCCAGAGCGGCATCGCACGAGGAGAGGCCCAACCCCCGTCCCTGCACCAGGTGGGCACGTCTGCTTCCGTGAACAGCACGGAGCGGGCAGCGCTCCCCGGGGCAGGGCCGATTCGGACCGAACCAGACGTGCACGTCCAGGGCGTGAAGGCGAGTGGACGGTGGCACAATGAGCCGGTCTCTCGGTCACCTTCCTCTCGAGAGCCCCGTCTGGTCAGGCCTCCTGCCCAAAGGGGATCAGGTGCTCGGGGATGTCCACCTGGAAGACGTCCTTCCCGCCTCTCCCGGGGACAGGCCGCAGCAGCCAGCGGGGGTTGGCAAGCGCAGTCAGGTACTTCTGCTGCAGGTTGAGCAGCAGGGCTCGATTCTCCAGCTCCGCGACCTCGCTGGGACCTAAGTCTTCCGGGCACAGCGAAGTGTCCCCAATGTCAACCAGCCCTGTGCACAAAGGCAGAAGCACACAGATGGAGAACAAGGTGATTCAAATCACGACCACTAGAGACCAAGACCACGTCATCGAGGGGACCCGGGGTGAACTGGGTCCCTCTGGCCGAGCACTTCCCACCCGCCAACCTCGGTTCAGGGAATTGGGGGCGAGGCCGAGGGAGGGAGGGAGGGAGGGAGGGAGGGAGGGAGAGCAATGAAAAGGAGAGGCCTGGTCCCCCACGACCCCACCAAGGCCCGACCGCTGCAGGCAGCAGGTACAGGTCAGGAGGGCCCCGGGCCGCCGCTGCGGGGAGCCTACGGGCAATCAGGTCCCTGAGCGATCCACCGGGGGCCAGCGGTTGATGCGGGACCTGCCCCCGCCGGGGGCCTTAGGGGACTTCCGCAGGATGCCGCGGGCGGCGGGGGTGAGGCGGGCGCGTGAAGCCGGGCGGGCAGCCCGAGTCCCCAGGTCCCCCTCACACGCAGCTCTGGCTGCCGTGCTGCCTCCCGCGGGCTCTGCCACGGCGCGCACACGTACACACACGGAGGCGAGTGCCACGGGCAGAGCCGGACCCGCCTCTGCCTCTCGGAGCACAAAGGGGCACTGAGGCCCAGAGTGGCGGGGAGGGGACCTTCCCGGCCCCTCCGAAGGCGAGGTGCCTCAGGAAAACGAACCCTAACCCCACACCGACCGGTTCAAAAGAAAACGAGGCGCCAAAGCCCCGGGTGAGACCCTGGGGGGGCAGCCCCGGCAGGCGATCGTCAGTCACTTGCCGGCTATCACTCCACGGCCGAACTTCTCCCCGTCCCGCAGCAAGGCCTGGATCTGCGCGGGGCTCATCCCCAGCCTCTCGGCCAGCAGCTCCCTCCAGGCCGCGTCCTCCCAGTCCCTGTGCGCGATGTGGACGGCCAGGGTGCGGTGCCGGTGGCCGCTCAGCACGGGCCGCCACCGCGTCTCCAGGGTCTTCACCCCATTTAAGATGAAACCCGCATGAGGCTGCCGGAAGGACAGGCAGCCGAACTTCATCTCCCAGAGCTCCCAGGGCCTCACGCGCCTGTGGAAACACAGAACCGGAACGGTCAAGCAGCCTGACGTGCCGGCCTCCGAGCTCATGACCCGTGGGCCTGACCTCAGCCCCGTGGCCCCCCCGGGCGCCAGCCCCTTCCATCCGTCTCCGCGCCCGTCAGCTGACAGGGGGTGCCGACCGGGGGGGATCCGTCCATCAGATGGAGTCCGCGGGGAGCTCACAGGGAGGCCGGGACAGCGAGAGAGAGGCGTGTGGGCAATTCTACGACAGAGGGCACTGGGCCCCGGGCGGCAGAGAGGAGGGAGGGAGGGCCCCTTGGCTTCACAGCCCAGTGGCCGGGCTCTGGCCCTCTCCCGGCACAGACAGGGACAGTCCTGGGCCTGGCTTCTCCCCTGCCCCCGGCCCCGCAGCTCCCTGGCCCTGCCGCTGCCCATGCTCTGCGGATCCCCCATCTTACCCCAGGGCTGCTGAGTGCAAATCCTTGGCAACCAACCTTGGCTCGGCCCTGGGGACGCCCTGGCTCTCACATGGCCCTGCCAGGTGTCTCTTCCCCGCGCGCCTTGGGAGCCACCCTCCTCCCACCCCTTCCCGCACCACCGCTTCCAGCCCGGCCCGGAGCCCGAGAAAGGATACGTGACGGCAGGAACTACCGGCACTGGTGCGCGCCCCGTCTCCACGCCAGGACCTGGGACGGGCACCATCCAGGGATCATAGTATTCAATCCTCAAATAACCCGGGAGGTTACCATCACCCCGCTCTGCAGCTGAGGAGGCGCCGAAGGATAGAGAGACAGCGCATGGTTCCAGGGGACCTGACTCCACGCACCCCCGTCCTCGCCTGCTTTCCTTGTACCTGGGGGGCTGGGGGGAGGGTCCCTGCTCGCTGAGGACAGAGGAGCAGGGGAGCCGCGGGCCTGAAAGTCAGCCGGGTCACGGCACCGCACGGAGCCTCCACTTCCACGTGGCTGTGAGGACAGGGGACAAGGCCGCAAAGGCAGCCAGTCCAGGACCTTCCAGGGCTTTCCTTCCCCGAACAGAGCGGAGACACATTTCTCTCCAGGGCCCATGAGGCTCCACATGGTCTGGCTCCTCCCCCTGGCTGCCTGCTCTCCTCGCCCCTGGATTCACCCCCTGCAGCCATGAAGGCCTTCCTTCCATCCCTGGAACGTTCCACGTGTGCTCCTACCTCAGAGCCTTTGGAGAGTGTTAGGGGTCACACCGTGCCCCTGAAATTCACGTGCTGGAATCTCAACCCCAAGTTCCTCAGAGTGTGACCCTACCTACAAAGCGAAGGTCTTCACAGGGGTGATCAAGGTCTGATGAGCTCATTAGGGTCGACCCTCCTCTAACAGGACTGATGTCCCCATAAAAAGGGGCCAGTTAGAGACAGACCGGCACACAGGAGAGCCAGCAAAGACCCGGGAGTGAGGGGGGCGGGATGGGACAGATTCCCTCCACAGCCCTCACAAGAGCCACCACCGGCGGCACCTAGATCTCGGGCTTCTGGCCTCCAGAACCGCAAGGCGATACGTTCTGTAGTTCAAGCCACCCAGACCGTGGGACTCTGACACGACTGCCCGGGCGAGCGATCACAGAGGGTCAGCCCTGTCCTGGACACCTCTGCACGCGGGGGTGGGGGATGACTTCTCCGCTCACAGCACCTCAGGAACACTGCTTCACGTCTGGACGTCTCCATCTGTCCTATTTTCACCGCCCACACGGTACCCCGTCGTCGGCTGTCCCACAGGTTACTGACTCTTCCCCCGCCGAAGGGGACTCACAGACTGCTTGGCACTTTCTGCCCCTCCAGACACTCAACACGACCACACACTCGCTAACTGAAGCCCCGCGTCGGAGGAGGCCCGCGTCACACGGCACACATCCCGAGATGCTGACACACGCCAGCAAACGGCCTTCCGCAAAGGCTCCCCCACGTACACTCTGCCAGCCACGGGCGAGGCTGCCGTGCCCTCACGCACTGGCGGGCCCCCGAGCATCATCACCCCGCCTAACCTCTGCCAACCTGATGGGTGACAAAGGGTCGCCCTCCCCACTGCGTTGGGGTTAGTTACGAGGGAGGCTGGCCAGTCCCTGGGGCCTGGCCGTTTCTCTGGCTCCTACTGGGGTGTGTGACTGGATCCCAGGCTCGCCCGCGGTTTCCGCCCCTCAGCTTCTCAGCCAGCCCCTTCCTCACGGGCGCCACCAGATCACAACCACGGGACCCGAACCGTGCGGGCGGAATCCCTGGGGAGAGTCCCTCGGGAAGAAGGCGGCTGAGTGCCCTCCTACCTCTCGACGCAGAGGGTGCCTGCTTGGTGGCCAGAGGAGAAAACACTCTTCCACTTGTCTGGGCGTCTTCACCTGCACGAGAACCAGAGGGACAAGGAGAAAAGTCATCAGCCACAAGACAGCAATGCCGGCCAAGGAACCACAACGGTCTTCTTCTCGGCAGGGACCGGAGACCACCAGGACCCAGGAGGGCCCAACCGATGAGAAACACACGTGCCGCCTCCCTCAGGGTTGGTTCTGCTCATCAAGGCAACGGCCCTGTCCCCGCCCGGCTGGGTCGGGGACCCCACGATGCCTCAGCCCGCAGCACAGAAGCCCATCCCACAGGAGTGACGGTGACCTTACAGCCCAGCAGCTCCCGCATCCAACAGGAGAAAACGACACCTCTCCTCACAGTGCCACGCGGGAAGGACCTGGAGAGCCCCACAGTCCGTGACCCTCAATGGACTCCTGGGTGGGCCCCACCGAGAGGGGAGCCGCGGACAAGCAGCTGAGCCCCGCAGGGCAGGGAGGTGGGTGGGGTGGGGTGTGGGGTGTGGGGTGTGGGGGCTGGGGGGTGGGGGCGGTGCCCGCGGGAGGCGGGAGGGCAGGACTGCGGGCGGCTGGTGCGTGTGCACCAGCGCATCGCGGGACACACACGTGGAAGGATGGCGGGCGGGCACGGTGGCGGTGGAGGGGACAGGAAGGTGCAGCCTCGGCCGCCCCGCGCGCGCTCCCCGACGCAGATCCCGGGAAACTCCCGCCCGGAGGTACCGTCCTCGGGCGCGGCGGGTCCTGGCTCCTTGTGGGCGGGGCGAGTCGCGGGCGCGGTGGGACGGCCCGGCTGCGGCCACCGGGAAGGACGGTCGTCCGCCTCGGGGAACCGGGACCGGTGACAGGCAGCCGCGCCCGCAAGCGCTGACGCTCCTTATTTCCGGGGTGAACGCATGCACGTACACACGTACGCACGCACGTACGCACGCACGCAGGCACGTAGACACGCACTTACGAACAATCGCGCATTTGCCGCAGGCTCCGGCCGCTAGGAGACAGAGTAGCAGCCGCCAGGCCATGTGGCGCGCGGAAGGCCAGGCCGCTCGGAGGTCCGAGACCGGCGGCGTGGAGCGGCACCCAGAGGAGGACCAGGAAGTGGGCGGGGGAGCGGGTCGGAAGAGAAGGGGCGGGGCTGTGGCGAATAGCTGGGGAGGAGCTGGGGGAGGGGCAGGGCGGAGGTGGGAGGAACGGGGGGAGGAGTATTTGGGGCTGAAGTGTGGGAAAGAGCTGGGTGCGGAGGAGCTTCTGGAGAAGGAGGCAGAACTGAGGAGGAGTGGGGCCGAGCTGGGGAAGAAGCCGGGCAGGTGCGGGGCGGGGGCGGAGCTGACAGGGATGGAGCTTGGGCCCCTGGGAACCCATGGAGGGTGGGCGAGGCCAGCTCAGTGGCGGAGGCCAGGCAGTGCCCTTTTGAGTCCCTTGCCTTAGGCGTCCAGTCCGCGCCGCAACAGTCGGCAAGGGTCAAAGTGGAAGCGACCCAGGGTCCTTAGCGACCGAATCCGAGCCTCAGAATGGACCCCAGGGGACAGGGATGCGGGGTGGGGGGGGGGAGAGTGGAGGGGGAGGGGGTCAGAGGGGAGGGGGGAGGGGGAGGGCGGGGCCTCTGGGCTGAGTCTTGCACCTCTGGGCTGAATGCCCAGGCCACCTCGCGTCCAAGCCACCCTGGGACTGCTGGCCGAGTCCTGAGGGACAGTCTTTATCTGGCCTTTTCTGAGGTGAGAAGAAAATTTCTCACTCGGTTTCCTGTCGCGCCTGGGACCTGGCATGTCCCAAACAAAGCCACCTTCCCCTTCAGAGTTGTTTCCTGTCCTCTTCCTCCCAGTGGGGGGACGGGGGGCGGGGCCTCAGCCCACTCAGTGCCGCCCACCTGGCTCTGCTCCTCCTTGCTTTGCTTAGGCAGCCCTCCGTCCCATTTCCTTGGTGACCAAGTCCGGTGTCCCTGCCTCCCAAGTGCCTGATGAGAATAAATGCTCCTCTTTCTGTCCCCACTGCTACTGGCTGACTTCAGGCCTCATGACCTAGGGCCGGTGCTGCTGTCACCTGAGTCTCCCCACCGGCCGGGACGCCTCCTGTCTCTCCTCCTCCAGTGGGTGCCCCACAGGCCATCGGTTCCGTGTCACACCGCACATCTGTCCTCATCAACCCCGGGCTGAAGACCCTGCCGAGCCCTCTCCTGTTTAAGCCCCAACACCTCCTTGGTGCCCTGGGAGGGCCTTCGAGTGGCCCCAGCTCTCCGTCCTTGTCGCCCAACACCCTGGGTGCCTGTGCTGTCCGTGCACGCTGCGCGCACGCGCTCTGCGCGTCTCTACACTTTGGCACGTGCGGTTCCCGCTCCTGGAGCCCTGGTTCCTCTTGTCCTGGCAAGCTCCTGTCCTCCTCCCAGGCACAACTGTAACGTCCCCTTCTCCGCCCGCCGCGAGCGTCAGGAGCTCCTGTCTGGGGTTCTGGCGGCGCCCTGTGCCTTCCTGCTGCCTTCCTTCGCTGGGCTCTTCTTCCCGGGCTGGAGCTGCTCTCCAGGAGTCCCGGGAAGACAAGGACAGGCTCTTACTCGTTCCTGTAAGCCGGGCGCCTGACACAGCTGCTGCTGAGGGGACGTTGGCTCAACAGAGCACTGCTTTCTCTTCCAGCGAGCTGGCCTCCTCTCTCCTTGCGGAAGCCTGAGGAAACAGGAATGCCGGCCCCGAGGTGAGGAGCAGAGGGTGCCTTCGTGGATGTGAGGCCTCGGGGCTGCGGGGCACCTGAGCGGTCAGCAGATCCAAATCCCTCCGTGCCGGTGTCCCCTCCTCGGCTCGTCGCCCCAGGAGTGGTTGCGAGCTGCGTCCAGACACCCCAGAACCTCGTCGGAGTGGTTTCAAATCATGAGGGAGGGTCCCGGGAATGGTGGGTGGGCTGCTGGCGTTCCTCCCGAATCCCGGTTTTGAAGAACTAGAACTTGCCCAGTGAGCTAGAGGCACGCGATCGGTGGCTGCTGGTTGGGGGACAGCTGTGACGGCGCTCCGTAAGGACTCCCTTCTCTGACCCTCCGGTGTGTGCTGAGAGGCGGGGAGCCCCAGGTCCCCCGGGGCGGGGGAGGTCCGGGGTAGTGGCTGCCAGGCCAGTTCGCTGCCGGATGGGCGGGCGCAGGAGGAATGGCCTGGCCGTGTTGCAGGTGGGCGTGGGACGGTGTGTGGCTGCCCCTGGGAGAGGGACCCCTTTGCAGCTCAGCCTTGATCTTCAGTACAGCTAAGTCAGCGCCGAGCCTTAAAACCATCTGATTTCTGACTTCCCGGTGACGCTTTCTCCACCTGCTGCTTCCCACACCCTCCAGGAGCAAGGTCCCGGCAGGAACAGGCCTTCTCTCCCTCCTGTCTGCTCACTTGGGTGTCAGCCGGGCCTCCAGCCTGGCCGCTCCCGCCTTCCGCTGCTCGGGCTGCTGCTTCCTCCCGGCCCCTGTGACTGGGCCGCAGCCCACATCCCAGGAGGGAGTCTCCTCCTCAAGCTCCGCTTCCTCCCCAGACACGCTTCTGTCCCTGTGAGGCACCCTATCTTCCTTCTAGGAAGTCCTCGTCGTTTGCGCCACTGCTCTTTGGGGGGCGGTGCCCCCAGGACATCGTCTCCTCTCGGAGCCCAGGGCACCTGCTCTGAGTCCACTTCCCCTTCTGACCCCCCGCCCGTGGCACCAGCAGACCTCACTGTCCCTGCGACCCATCTGGGCACTTGCCTTGGCGGCTGCGTCCCCTTCTCGTCCCCGGTGGCCTGGGTCCCTCCAGCCCCCCACCCCAACTGCATCTTTGAGGCCCGGAGAGGGTTCCAGTTTGCTCCTGCCGCACGTTTGGGGTCACCACCGGTGTGGGACGGGCTCGACCCAAAGTCTCAGTTTCCCTAGTGTCCTCCTTGGTAGGGCTGGTTTCCTCTCTGCAACGCCTTTTGCCCATCTTTCCACTGAGCTGCGTGTCCTTTTCGTGCCGAGTCGTGGGAGCTCCTTTCGGGGTCCGGGTACTAATCCCGCCCTGGTTGTTTGTGTTTCAGATGCCTCCTCCTGTCCCTTGGGGGCTGGTTTCCTCCTCTCTTTGAAGGCCAGCTTTGGACTCGGCATGCGCCTACACCCTCTCCGACTTGTAAGTGCCCCACACGTCAGGGCGTGTCCCGCCGGCCCACTCCCAGGCCCGCCCCCTGGGGCTAGTGGTCCCCGAGGAGACGGTGCCCTGGCGTCCAGCGCTCTGCCCGTGAGAAAGGGCTCCTTCTTGACTGGGTAAGTCACTCGGTCACCGCCTGGCTTTAGTCCCTGCCCTGGACTCACGCAGGGCAAGCCCCGGGGCAGCCGTGCAGCTGCAGGAAGACGGCCGACCTTGTTTTCTCTGCCCCAGCTCCCGGTTTACCTCCTGCCGCCCCACATCTGGCCTGTTTCTAAGACGTGCTCCCCTGCCCCCTCTTTCCCCTCTGTCCCCTGGGCAGCTCCTGTTGGCCGTGTCCCTCTCCACACGGCCCAGATCGAGGGGTCCAGCCTGAGAACCGCAGGTGTTTCTGATTCTGTCTTAGTGACTGGCGCTGCAGGAGCTCGGGAAGAAGCTGCACACAGGGGACCTGCAGACGTGAGCAGCCACTTGGCCGCCACTGCTCGGGGTGGTGCCTGCGCAGGGAACGTGGCACAGCACAGGGGGCCTCCTGTGCACTTCTGGCGTTGCCCCCACTTGCGTTCACGTTACAGATGGTTATATCGCCTTTGGCTGGGGGCGGGAGATGCTCATCTCCACGTCTGCGGCACTCCTGAGCTCTTGGGTCTACGTGCTCTTCAGCGTCCTCAGTCTCTGGGCAGATCAGCAACGACCCGGGCCCCAGGCCCTCCGCAGTTGGAGGGGGCCTTCCCGACATCAGGCTGTGGCCCAGTGAATGGGTCCAGCTTCCTTGTTTGAGAGATTCAGGAGTGGGGCCGGGGTGCGGGGGTGGGGGTCTGGAGCGAGTGTTGCCATCCCGTAACCGTGGTCACAGGGCTTGGATGACAGGACTGATGTGCTCTGTGCCTGTAGGGCCCGTTCAGCCGCCTCCTGAGTATCCGTGTGCTCTCCGTGGCGACTTTACAAAGTACAGAGAGGATGTGAAGAGTCAGGAGCAAGGGACGCCCATAAGGCATCACCTGGAGGCAAGAAGGTTCACGAGTTCACGACTGGGGCGTGTTTCCCCTGCTCTTTTTCTACAGGTTTCTCCTTTACTCGCTGGAGTGCGTGCAGGGTTACCATTGGGCCTTACATTTTCTCACTCCCCTTAAGGGTTATCCCAGGTTCTGAAGGATTCCTTGGCAGACATCTCACTAAGCCCTGCGCCTGGTTCCGGAGGATATTGGATTGCAGCCTCTCCCTGCTGAAGACCAACTGACAAACCCTCGGGAACGGCCCTGCGTACCTTGGACCAGTGACAGCCTCTGCTCAGAAACCCCAGCCCAGGGGTCCTCCTGAAGCGGCCGCAGAGACAGAGTTTATCGCGTCTCCCACATCAGGGTCAAGCTGGGCCCGGTGTCCACCAGCCTCCAGCTGTCTGGTTGTCCCGTTTCCCGGTGTTGGGTCACCCAGCGCGGAGCCCGAGGTCCCTTTGGGAGGGGCTGGGGGGGTCATTCCAGTGCCTGCTTGCCGTGGTGCTGCAGCGTCCTTCCCCCTGGGGACCCGCCACGTCCCTGGTCCGCGGTTCCACGTCTGAGAACTGGCTCGGGGGCAGAACCTGGGCGAGGGATCATGACTTGTTCACTGGGGCGGCTGCCCTCGGCCTCCTGCCGTCCGTCCTTGCTCTTTTGAGTGTCCGTCTTAGACTGTATCTTGGTTGGTTGCCCATCCATCGAGTCCCCGGGAAGCCGTGTTGTACTGACCACCTGCCCCGCTCGGTGGGTCAAGCCTCCTGGTCAGTGGCGGCCATCGTCATAGCCCCTGGTTTCTGGCCGCTCAGTGGCGCCCCACGACCTCTGCTGCGGTCCCTGGGCGGCGGGGGAGGGCAGGGGCTCGTCCCTTTCCTCCCTCACCAGGTCTGGCGCGCCCGGCCTGTGTTGTGAGGTGACTTCGCTCTGCTTGGGGGCCTGGCAGTGGGCTGACCACCTCTCCCCATTTTTCCTGCACTCTCCTGCTTGTAGCGCTTCAGGTCCCACAGCAAATCGGGGCGGCTGGCTACCCTGTCTCCTGGGACGGAGGGCACCTGTGGGGAAGGACACGGGTCATGTTTGCTCCCTCGGGGGTGAGTTGGGGACGCCAGCTCTTTAGGGGGAGGGGTGTGCCGCTGCCTCAGGCTCAGAAGCTCAGAGACATCTGGGGAGTCCCGCTCTTCTGGGGCTTCCTCCCAGTCTCCCTGGTCCTCGTGTCAAGGATGCAGGTTTGCCCAAGTGGGCTTCCGATGCTGGTGGGACGGGCATGCCTTGGTTGAACATTCAGCGTCTTTGAGGTTCAGCCACTTCTCTCGAATCCTGGGTTGGACGATTGTCCGCTGCCTCAGATGGGGGCTCCTTTGTAAGGTACTGGGGAGACCCTGGGGCCCCCTTTTTTCTCACTTTGCTCTTCACCCTAAGCTGCTCATCCCCTATGGTCGGCAAAGCAAAGAAGTCACCTCCCCCTGTGCCCCCCACGTTCCGCACGCTTGGATCTTCTCACCTGCCAGGACATTCCTCTCCCCCTGCCAGCCCAGCGAAAATTCTAGCATGAAAGTTCTAGCAACTGGGCTGTGGCCTTGTGGCCGGGGCTGTCCGCCCGCACACCACGCATCCCCGGGGTGGGGTCCTCATTGCCAGTGAGGCGGGTGATGACAATCCCGTACCAAGACCCCGTCTCATCACCTGCTCCTTGGACCACTCCAGGGCCGGCCGGCTCGGGTTGCGTCCCTCGGGAAGCTGATCCCGGGAGAGAGTTAGTGCCAAAGGCTGGCTGGGGACTCACACCCACTAAGGGGACAGGGAGCAAGCAGGGTTGGGCAGGGTGTCCCTTCAACCTGCGATGTCGACCTGACAGTTTCTGCCAGCCCGTCGGGGAGCTGCAGAGCACGGACGGGCATTAGAGGTCCCCGCGGTGGGCCCCAGTGGTCAGGCCCTCGCAGTGCCCGAGGCCTTGCGATCCACATCGACTGACCGGGAGAACCAACACCCAGAAGTGGTGCCCGAGGGGTGGCTGCGTGCGCGCACGGGGCGCCAGCTGCCTTTGCCCGGGCAGCACCTTGCTCTGCCCTGCGGCCGGCCTGGCGGGAGGTGCTTTGGCTTCTTGTGCATCAGACAACCGCTGGGTTGGGCAGGGGACGTGCTTCCAGGGCGTTGGCTGACTGGCCATCTGTTAGCGTCATCGGTGTCAGCGCAGCTTGATGGGAGAGGGCAGATCTGGATACCAGGCATCATAAGGCAAAGCCCATTTAAGTCCGCAGACGTCCGTCCTGTGAGAGGGTCCTGGACTGTGCAGGGACACAGGTGTCCACTCACCCTTGGGTTACTCAGGGCTGGTGGGGGAGGGGCATCTTCCAGGCAGACCTGTAAAGCACAGAGTCTGAAACGAGGCAGAAGGAGGGGAACGTGAAGAGCGGGGAACCCCTGACTCAGAGCCAGGGGCTGCGGAGGGCTTCAGAGAGGAGGGCCATCTGGGCTGGGTCTTGCAGTGAGAAGGGTCTCCTTAGCTGGGAGATGGGGGACGGGCCCCCTGGAAGGGCCAGACACGTTCAGGGGACTGAGTCCAGGTGCTTGTGGAGCCAGTTCATGGGAGAGGAAGCTGGGAAAGCAGACTGGGTTCAACTCAGAGGCCACCGTAAGGAGCCAGGCCTGTGCCCTGCGTACAGTAGATCAATGCCCTCACTTGTGGTTTTAAAGGCAAACCACTGTTTCTCTCCCTGAGAAGAACTCGTCGATTCACTCATTTGGTTAGTCGGTGATCTGACAAACGTTTGTGTGCCTCCCAGGCCAGGCAGCAGTTAGAGAAGAGGGGCCCACTGGTGACTAAGGCGTCGCTCCGTGTGCAGGTGCTTTTCCTTGCCGATCTGGACACGTGCGCCTTTCTCTGCAGGCGGCCTCCTTTTCCTGGCTTGTGGTGAGGTTTCCAATTCTTGTTCCTGACTTCAGAAAGAAGATTAGAGAGACGCCGGTAGGTCTTTATGTTCTGAGGGTTATTGCTTGGTGGGGGTGCAGGCGTTGGGGCCAGATTCTCCTGGCTCGCACCAGAAGGTTGATTTGCCCCATGTGGCACCCAGAGTTGCCCAGGCTGAGCGGAGTTGCTGCTGCTGCTGACTCAGAGAAAGAAGACGTGGTGTGGGTTTTCCCCAGAGCAGCTCACCGATGGCCTGAGCTGTGGCAGCCTCCAGTGCCAGGAGGAAGTAGCCATGTGGGCCCCTCGCTTACTGCCTCTGGACCTACCGCATTTGAAGGAGGAGGGCAGGCGGTGAAGACAAGACAATGTGGGAGGGTGGCCTTGGTGTGTTGCATCGCCCAACTAGAATGTTCCCAGATGATACTCCGAGGAGGCTTTGGGAAAGGGGCCAGCTTTCTGGGTGAAATAACACTAGGGTTTGACGCTAGTAATGTGCTGCGTGCTCATTGTGCCATCTGCTGGCCAGCTCTTCCAACTTCACCTTTTTTTTGAAGTATAGTTGATTTACAATGTGTTAGTTTCTGGTGTACGGCAACTATTCTTTTTCAGAATCTTTTCCATTGTAGTTTATTACAAGATAATGAATATGGTTCCCTGTGCTATACGGTAGGACTTCGTTTATCTATTTTATACATAGTAGTGTGTATCTGTTAATCCCAAGCTCCTAATTTATCCCTCCCCAAGCTTTTCCCCTTTGGTAACTGTAAGTTTGTTCTCTATGTCTGTGAGTCTGTTTCTGTTTTGTAAATAATTTCATTTGTATCATCTTTTAAGTGATATCTTAGAATATTTGTCTTTCTCTTTCTGACTTACTTCACTTAGTATGATAACCTCTAGGTCCATCCATGTTGCTGCAAATGGTATTATTTCATTCTTTTCTCATGGCTGAGTAGTATTCCATTGTGTATATGTACCACATCTTCTTTATCCATCCATCTGTCGATGGACATTTAGGTTGCTTCCATATCTTGGCTATTGTAAATAGTGCTGCAATGAGCATTGGGGTGCATGTATCTTTTCAAAATAGAATTTTTGTCTTTTCCAGATATATACTCAGGAGTGGGATTGCTGGATCATATGGTAGCTCTATTTTTAGTTTTTTAAGAAACCTCCATACTGTTCCTGTTCTCCATAGTGGCTGCAGCAATTTACATTCCTACTAACAGGGTAGGAGGGTTCCCTTTTCTCCACACCCTCTCCAGCGTTTATTGTTTGTAGATTTTTTTCATGATGGCCATTCTGACCTTTGTGAGGTGACACCTCATTGTAGTTTTGATGTGCATTTCTCTAATAATTAGCAACATTGAGCATCTTTTCGTGTGCCTGTTGGCCATCTGTATATCTTCTTTGGAGAAATGTCTATTCAGGTCTTCTGGCCATTTTTTGATTGGGTTGTTTGTTTTTTTTGCAACTTCAGTTTTAATTAAAGATGGTCGGTAATAAGAGCTTCCATGGCAGAAAGCTCTATGCAGTGCTTGGGGGGTATGAATGTAAAAACGAGGTGCTGAAACTAATATGTCAGTACGTTGTAAAGTATTTCTTCTCCTTTTCCCCCTCTGACCATTTCTGCCTTCTTGATCTTTCTACCTTTCCCAAGGCATAGAGATGTCAGATACATAACAATGTATATTAAAACAGATTCTTAATGCTTGTTACCATGAAGATATAGCAACTGAGTTTGCATTTTCCGTGTGTAGGGCTTATGCTGGGAGCCCAGGTATTGGCAAGGGAGCCCACGGACCTATGGGTCCGTGAGGATGGATTGCCCCCTTTTTTGAGTGGATGTGTGTCCATGTAGCTCATAGGCTGGGCCAGTGCATGGGGCACACAGAGGGGCTGCCAGTGTGTGCTCACAGTGTGAATGATGTGATCCAGAGCCTGGGCTTTGGGGCCCAGGGACCTGCATTTGGATGTCAGCTCTTCTTTTCCTGTGTAGCCTCGGCACTTACTATCTCTGTGTGTCTCTCTCCTCTCCTGAAAACCAGGTGGCGCAAAATGCCACTAATGTCACAGGGCTTTTCCAGGGCACAGCCTTGGACGTCATGTCCTCTTCCACTGGGGCTTGGGGTCTGTCTTTGCTTCTACTTTTGCAGGTTAGAGGTTATTCCGGCAACAATGACTATGAAGATTTTGCTTGATTCCCAGGCTTGGTAAATTTCAGAGTTCTCTAACAGTGTTCAAGGGACTATGATGTGTCTTGGTAAAATTCCCTTATGCTCTTTGGAAGATCTCAGTTGTGCCATGTAGAAAATGAGATGATTGGTCTAGAATAGGGATTCTCCAACCTTTGTGCCCATGGAATATCTTAGTCTGGCTGGGGGTTCAACCTCCCAAAGAGATCAGAGGCAGACTGCTCAGCCGAAGTAAGGCCTGCTCCCCACACCCCTTCTTCCCAATCTCTTCCTGGCCCACTCCTCTTAGAGGCCCATGAAGCATTCCACAGAACCGAGTTTGAAACCCAGTGATCTAGATCTCAAACTTCAGTGTGCTTTCAAATCCCTCGGTGATCTTGTCAAATGTGGCTTCTGATTCAGAAGTTCTGGCGTGGACCTGAGATTCTGCACTTCTCAGCAGGTCCCAGCTGATGCCTAAGTTGTTGGTCCATGGATATCATTTTGAAAAGCAAGGCTCTGATCACAGAATGCCTTTGATGTTTCACATCCTTTGATTCTGAGTTCTTTACTTACTGATACTCTGATTATATATATTACAAATTGAAAATTTGTGTAGAATGAGTGGTTTCCGTTGAGGGCAAAATTATCAATTATACAGATGTGGAAACTGACCTGGGATGGAGGAGGAGAAGGATGAAGTAGACAGAATGTATTTGTTTCCCAACTTTGGGTGCCGGAAGCCTCTAAAATATTTTGTAAAGAGCACAATTTGGGTTAAGAAGCTGTTGCATTTTGTTAAGAAGAGTTGCACTTTGGTCTGGTTGCAGCCTGGATCATAAGGAAGTCTCATTTTGAGAGTTAATGGACACTTTTCTAAGGGAACTTCTGGCAGAAACAAATGACCTGCTTTCAGACCCTGGCCGAGGCCTGTCTCCACGCTCTAGGTCTAAGTGAAGGTTTAGAATTGTGGACAGCTGTCGGTGTGTCTGGCATCCATGTGCTTTCTTGATAATCTTAATGACGTGGCGCCTAGAAAGAAGCCTTCATGTAAATGGCCTCCATCCTTTCTATCCAGTGCTGTGTTGAGTGCCCCAGGTTCAGTGTTGGTAGAGTGCTCTGTCTTCTGCACTCCTTGCTGGGGCTCCTCCTGTGTGTGTCCAGTAGGCCAGCTGCTTTACCAGACTATAGAGCTTTGCTTGTCAGCCTTTGTTTCAATTCAGTAATGTCATGGCTGAGGTGGGGAACCCACTTTAGCAAGGAGACGAAAGCTCAACTGCTAGAGTAGCGAGTGTGTTTAAATGTCACATGTCCTATGTGGAATATGGCAGAAGACCAGAATGTTCTTTGTGGCTTTGCCCAAGCCCTTCATTAAGAAGGATGAAAGCTTTCCCTTGGGGGCAGAGGTGGCACGTGCACCGTCTGAGGAAGCGAGGGGAGACTGAATGCCAGGGAGGCTGGATCCGAACACAGAGGTGTTCTTTTTGTGCTCAGTTGGTGACGTGAACAGTCTAGTAGATGTGTGTTCCAAGGGCTTGTCAATGAGCTTCTTTAGCATCAGGCGGGTGGGAAACAAAGAGGGAGTGTGCCCAACTTCCCCTCCTCCAGAAGCTGACCATGTGGCGACTCGTCCATCAATAGCTCTGTCAGTGGCCATCGGACACCCTCATTCCTTCCTTCCTTCCTTCCTTGATCCCCTCACTCTCTGGTGTGTGAGCACCTCCTTGGCGCCAGGCATTGGGTCTACAGAGATGGAGAAGACAGGGAACTTGCTGACAAACCACAGACAGGTGGAAAGCAGGAGGGGCCTTAAGAAAGGTGCATCTCATAGGTTCTGGAATCTCCGAGGAGGGAGGCATAACTTGTGGCCGGGCATGGTGAGGCTGGGGCTGTGAACTCTTCCCCAGAATATTCAGTTCACCATGGTTACCTCTGGAGGGTCTGTGCCTGAGCCTTCCTCGGACACCTTTGACAAAGCACAAGAATCTCTCTTCCCCGTCACCCCTCTCCCACTCAGTTTCCCACCCCTACCCCCGTTACAAAAGTAGCAGTGAGGAGTAGAGGAGCCGCAGATAGAATCCTTAAGGAGAAGAAGTTTCTGGAAGAACATCCTGTTCTTCTGGTGTTTCCTGAGCTCTCTTAAAGCTGGGGCCTTTGCTCACGTGACACAAGCAGATTTCTAATCCCTCTCCGGCCCCCTGTCACCCCAGCCTCCCCTGTAGCATAACCAGGCTTCCTGAAACACAGCTTTGCCCGGGGCAACCCCTGGCTCCCAGATCTTGGCTTTCAAATGCCTGCACCTATCTGGCCTCAGCTTGCCATCTGTCAAATGAGGACAATAAAAATAGTCCTCAACTCGTGGGGTGACGATGAGCCCTCAGTGGGCCCGGGCTCAGCCATTGCTCTGTACACTTCATGAGGCTGTGACCCTAACGTGGCCTTCCTCACGGCGGCCCTCTCCTGCATCCTTGGTAGTGGCCGTACTGTCCACTCCCGCAGCCTGACTCTCCCGGTCCCCAGTCCTCCACGCTGCTCACCCACGGCAGGTGCCCGCCCTCCTCACTTTCTGTGTCCTCCTGAAGCCTCTGAGGCTGGCTTCAGGACCGTTCCTTCTCTACAACCTTCCAGAACCCTGTCTGTTGTACTCTTTTTGTGCAAGGTTACCTTGGGCGGTTTCTGTTTTATGTGTGTGTGTGTGTGCCCTGTTACCCCAGCTGGACTGCAGTCCCTCTGAGGATAACGATCCCACCCAGGTCACCTTGGTACCGTCCCCAGAGCCTGCCCCTGCCCGAGGAGACACTGACTAGACGCTGACAGATGGTGGCGACGAACAGTTCTGTTCATCGCCACGCGGCGCTCATAGGCTTGACGCCACGACACGCTGCTGTGCTGCCCTGGACTCAGCAGGTGATGAGATCGGCCCTGCCCTGGGGGTCAGCATGTGCGAGGTGGGTCAGCAAGGCGGGTGTGTCAGCAACCTCATTGCAGGCAGGACCAGACCCTCTCCACAGAACCATCTGAAGTGCTGTGAGGCCTCAGGAGAGTCCGCGATGCATCTCCCTGGCAGATGAGGAAGGCTCCAGAGGGAGGCGGGCTCTGAGCTGTGCACCGGGGAGTGGGCAGGGTTTGGAAGGAGGTGACATAGGAGTCCGCTCCCGAGAGGCGAGCTTTCGGTTGGGAGGACAGGAGATCAGAGGCGGTGAGGAAGAAGAGCCCAGGCAGAGGAGTTGGGGCCAAGGTGCCGCCCACATCTCATCTCCTTCAGTCCTGGAATCAGCCTGGCAAGACCAGTGCTGTTAGACCCACCGGGCAGATGAGGGAACCGAGAGCGCAGACGCCGAGGGACTCGGCTGAGCTCTCCCAGTTGGCCCAGGGAGAGTTGGGATTCAAACACAGGTTCAGCCAACCCAGGGTCTGTGTGGCCACCAAGCAGGGTGGGGACACAGGATAGACACTCCGAGCCTGGTGCCCAGGCTGTTGGCTGCTGCCCTGAGTTATGCCTCTGAAGTGCGGGGCCATCCCTGTGCCCTGCATGTGTTCTTGGCCAAGTCCCTTTGCTACACATCTCCAAGGCAAGGGGCTCAGCCTCACTGCTTTGACCACTTCACCTCCTTCCAGCTCCCATGCAGTGTGGCTTAGGAACTTGGAATCGTGTTGTTCGTGAGCAGGTCCACAGCTTCCTTCAGGTTGCGGGGCGGGGAGCTGTTGCACGTGAATCAGGAGTATGCGTTTCACAGGGTATATATACTTCCTGATGGCACCCAAAGGGTCAGCTCGCTCACCTGTGGCTGGTGCTCTCTTGAATGTAAGGGGAGGCCGAATCAGAGGGGAGGTTAAGGGCCTGCTGTGTGCCGCAGCTGTCCAGAAGCAGCATCCTTAAATTTTAATCCCTGGTACTGCAGTTGAGTGCTGCCAAATCCAGCGGCTATATGTGTCCTCACACTTGAGGGTCCCACTGATGGATTCTCCAGAATAACCAGGGTACCAGAGTTTTCATCAAGTCTGTCACTTGTTCCTGTGTGTAGTCCAAAGCCATGTGACTTCGAAAAAGGCATACTTTGCTGCCAATCCCTTCCATATACATCTTCCTGCCAGGATAGAGTAGGGCGTGGACCAGGGTTGGTGGGGACGTAAGGGAGTGAAAGTGTCGTCTGCCATCACAGCAAATCTGCCCTTGCTTTCCTCCCTCTCTTTCAGACATTTCGATGCTTCTCCCTCCTTCCTTCTCCCTTCTTAGCAAAACTACTTCTCAGAATACATCCTATTTGGAAAATGACTGTTATTCATATCAAGTTAATCCCAAAGAAGTACTGTCAATTTCCCACTAAATAGCACCAAGATCGCAGTTTTAAATTGCTTATCCGTTCAGGAGAGGGAAGGGTCAGCAAGAGTCGGCGTGTTCTGAGCCACCCGACTGTCTGCAGAGAGGTGGGCGGGCACAGCTCCTGTGCTGCTGTCTGCGCTGGGGTAATGGCGAAGCTAACGGTCCTGCAAAGCTCTGCACTTCACAGCAGGCTTGCCTGCCGGTCCTTGTGTTCCAGTTCAGGAAAATACCTCTCCAGATCCTTTTCCTCATCCTAGTATCACACTGGATTCTCCCTGGGCTCCTGGGAAGGCATTATCATTCTCTTCGTTTTAGAGATGAGGCAGCTGAGAATCAGAGAGGGGAAGTGATTTACCTCAGCTGGCACAGTAAGCGACCGAGGCAGGACTCAACCAGTCCTTCTGACTCGTACACCGCTGACCTGCTCCCTGTCCCCACAGGGGGGTGGGTGGAACATGGGACCTAGAAGGCCCTTTCAAGCTCGGGAAACATTGGATGCTGTGACTGTTCCATCTGGAAATTCAGTCTTGACCTATTCACAGGGTTGTCTTTCTCAGCCATCTTGTTGGTTTCCGCGTTGCTCAATTCGATTGTGTGCTGGCCCAGCACAGTTCTTCTCTGCTGGTGGTTCAAGAAGCCTGCCTCCCCTGAACTGCTTCCTCGTCCTGCCCACTCAGTGTCTACCAAACCTCATGCTAGATTTCTTGCCTCAGCCGTGGAGGAAAGACAGCTCTGTAGTTTGGGTTCCTTGTGTTGTGTCCCAGTTCAGGCTGTCTTTCCATCCCTTAGGTCACATGCTAATCACTCGTTCCCAGGTGCTTTTGCACTCTGGTTATCTGGAATTCATCCTGATTGCCTTATCTTTGCTTCTGGTTAGGTACCCTCCTCCCTTCTGCCTTGTTATCTGGGTCCCAAGCCTTTTCTCAGTGTTGGTTCCCCTTCTGTAACTCTCTGGACCAGAGATGCACAGCGAAGCTAATGAAGTTCAAGATCAAGCTTCAGAGTCACTGGCATTGACAGGCCTGGAAGGGGCCCTAGCATTGTGGTATGCGCTAGTCGTATGGTTTGTAAAATCTACAAAAGGTATTTTAGCCACAGTTGGTTCAGAGCACCTCTGTTTCCATTCTGCTGTCTCCATCACTCCTGCTCTTATGTTGGGTGACAATACAGTGGCCATGGGCATATTGGGAATCTGGCTAAGGGGACATTAAATTGGGATACACTTAGTTTGGATTTGGAGAGACATATTTAAGGGGCTCCCAACCAATTCTGTACATGTTCCAAGTTATTGCTAGCCGGCTTGTATTGAAATTGCTTCCAGGAGTACTCCTGCTTACCGTGCCAATGCGCACGGTACCAGGACAAGAGGTGTGAGGCTGGAGGGAACGTTGTGATGTCACTGTGCTTTACAGCACTGGGTACCAGAAGTATGTTGACAGTGGAAGAGCATCAAGGTTCACAATATATGGAGCCAGAAGCTAGTCTGTGGGAAAGTCTTCCAGTCATGAATCAGATATGTAAACTCAACGAACACCAAGTTCTGTCCTGTCAGGAACATACTCAGTGTGCAGTGTATGCAATTATAAACACAAGATATGTTTATATTCCTGTTTGGATGGGGGTTGTGTGAAATGGCATTCTTCAGAATTCCTGAGATTGTGAGCACAGACACGAAACAAGAGTCCAAACATTGAGTGGTGTGCAGAAGTTAAGGTAGCAGGCCTGAGACTGCTGTGCTTAGAAAGACCTGCTTGTAAGGGTGGCCTTCTGCTGGCATCTGGCATCATGGCTCTCAGAGTGTCCCCAGTTAATGGAAAACTGATGAGAATGGCTCACTGTGCTTAGACTGTTTATACATACAGTGTGCTTTACGCTGGACCCCTGCTTTCCTTCTGGCAGTCTGGAATTCTCCCAGAAGGTGCACGCTAGGCAGACGCTGTCTATGTGAACAGCCTCGAAGAAAAGCCGTGGGCACTGAATCTGGGCTGCCCTGGGCAGCAACATCACACACGTCGCCGCATTTTCTCTGCTGAGGGAAGAGTGTCCTCTGTGTGGCTCCACATGGGAAGGAGAGAGCATAAGGAAGTTTGCACGTGGATTCTTCCAGGCTCTGCCTGTATCTTTCCCCCTTGTGATCCACCTTTGTGTCCTTGCTACATTGCTGTACTAAATCTTGGCTGTGAGGAAAACTATGTGCTGAGTCCTGTGAGTCTCCGACTATAACAGAAAAGTGGGAATAATATATTACAGAGGCTTCTCAGGCAATTAATAAAAATATGCTTTAGTTTATTGTCATTTTTCCTGAATTTTGAGATATGTCTAACATTCGTCGACTTTTTCAAATGTGTACTCTATTGTATTTCTTTTCTCATTTTAAATATTTACTTTTGTTTCTGATTTTGTATTGGTAATTTTGTATTCTTATCCTTAACGAGGGCCTCAAGTGTTATGAAGCTTCAGGTCCCACAAAACCTGGATCTACCTCTGTCATGGATCCAAGACTTGCTATCCCTTGTTGATTTTGTATTGTCACCTCGTATTTCACGGGTGGGGAAATTAAAACCCAAAGGGGGAAGTCAAGCTTACTTGGCAAAACTGGGATAGGATCCAGATCTTTCAACTCCCAATTTAATGCTTTTTTCCCTCCATTCCTTAAAGGGTTTTGATGATTTGTCTGTAAACGATGGCCATGATGCATTGGACATACACTGGATGGCACTTAGGAGACTGAAGCTCTAGTCCCTTCTCTTTCAGTAGATGGATAATCTTGAATGACCCCTTTCTCTTCTGGAGCACATTTTCTCCTTTTGTAAAATAAAGAGGCTGGACTAGATGCTCTTTAGAGGCCTTTCTCTCTCTGATGTTCCCAAAGATCATCATTCTAGAAATGCTGAATCACAAATCATAGTTGAAACCACTCATCTTCTTGTCCTTGGGTCTTCTCCATCTCTAAAAATGGAAATAAAATTCCCACCTCTACTGGTTGTTGTGAAGCCCCTGGCACCATTCATGATAGAGCAAGTAATCAAAAGTTGCTTCCATCCTTCTGTCCAATCAGGAACAAAGGTTTTCTTGTTTGATTTTTGGTCCTTGCCTTTGGAATCAAAGAATCTTTGATCAGCAAACCTAAATTTTAAAAAGGAAAGAAAATGAAATATACATACTCTGCTTTTAAACCTTTTTAAATGGAAGTATAGTACACTTTGCAGACAGGGAAAATGCACAAATATTAAGTGAACAGATTAATGAATATTCACAAAGTTAACACACCAATGAGCAGCATTTATATTAAGTAATAGAACATCGCTAGGACTCCCGTGTGATCCCTTCCAAGTCACTACTTCTGCCCAAGAGTAACCACTATTCTGACTTGTAACATCTTTGATTACATAAATGGAATCCTACATTACGTACTCTTATTATTGTCTGGATTCTCATACTTAATATTGCTGGAGATCCATTCAAGTTGTCACGTGAGCAGCCTTTCCTTCCTTCTCATTGCCACACAGTATTCCGTTTTGTGACTGGACTATGACTGATTGATCTATTCCACTGTTTGCGGGTATTGGTGTAGTGTCCAGGTTTTTGCTAATACAGGTAAAGCTGCTATGAATAGCCTGGTATTTAGTTTCTTTGGTAAATATACGCTTCTGTTGCATATATGTCTAGAGGTGGAATTGATGATTTGCAGGATGTACATGTTTAATTTTAGCAGATGGTGCCAAGTAGCTTTCCGTAGTGGCCGTAACAATTTACACTGCCACCAGCAGTGTGTGAGTTCCCGTTACATCCTTGGTAGCACATGCTCTCACTTAGGTGGGTGTGCAGGGGGATCTTATTTTGGTTTATTTAGTTACATAGAGCAAACTTCTATGGTATACTTTTTTATGACTTCAGACTGAAGCACAGAGCCGTGTATCCATCACCACAATCAAGGTACAGAAAGTTCCATCACCCGCCCTCCCCAAATTGCCTGGTGCTGCCTCTTTGTATTCCACCCCTCCCTCATTCCTAAACCCTGGCAGCCACTGGTCTGATATCTATCCCTATAGTTTTACCTTTTCCAGATTGTCAATTACATGGAATCATATGGTATGTAGTCCTTTGGGTCTGGCTTCTGTCACTTAGCAAAATGCCTTTGAGATTCATCCATGTGGTTGTGTGTATCAGCAGGTCACTCCTTTTAATTGTTGGGTAGTGGTCCACTGTATAGACGTACCACATTTTGTTTATCCATTCACCAGTTGAGGGGCGTTTGGTTTGTTTCCAGTTTTTGTCTCTTATGAATTAAGTTGTTATACATATTTGTATACAGGTTTTTTGTTTTCATTTCTCTTGAGTAACTATCTAGGAGCAGGATTGCTGGGTTACATGGTAAGTGAATGTTTACCTTTATAAGAACCTGCCAGACTCTTGCAGAGTGGCTATACCATTTTGCATTCCCACCAGCAGGCTGTGAGAGTGCCAGTTGTTCCACATCCTGCTCATGCCAGTTGCTCCAGCAGTTGGTATTGCTAATTTCTTTTTTTTTAGCCATTCTGAGGTGTGTAGTGGTATCTCATTGTGGGTTTTTATTTTCTTTTTTTTTTTTGCGGGGGCCTCTCACTGTTGTGGCCTCTCCCGTTGCGGAGCACAGGCTCCGGACGCGCAGGCTCAGCGGCCCTGGCTCACGGGCCCAGCCGCTCCGCGGCATGTGGGATCTTCCCGGACCGGGGCACGAACCCGCGTCCCCTGCATCGGCAGGCGGCCTCTCAACCACTGAGCCACCAGGGAAGCCCTCACTGTGGTTTTTAATTTGCATTTCTCTGATGATTACTTATGTTGGACATCTTTCCATGTGCTTATTTGCCATCCGTATAACTTCTTTGGTGAATTTTCTGTTCAGATCTTTTGCCCATTTACAAAATAGTGGTCCTTTCCTTTCCTTTTTCCTTTTCAGCAGCCACGAATGGGCATGGCTGTGTTCCAATAATGCTTTGCTTACAAGAGCAAGCAGTGGGTCATATTTGGTCTACAGAAGAACGTAGTTTCCTGTTCCCCGCTCTGGACCCAGTACTCCTCAAACTTGAGTCTAAAGGTGCTTATTTTCTTATTGTTAAATTTATAAACTTTATTGTGAAATAATTATAGATTTAGTGGAAGTTGCAAAGAAACCTACAGGGACGTTCCTTCACTCAGCCTCCCCCAGTGTGAACATCTTGCGTAACTAGAATATAACGTTAGACCAGGAAATTGACATTGGTGTAGTTCACAGAGCTTATTCAGATTTTATGAGTCACACATGCAAGTGTGTGTTTCTATACAATTGTATCACACATGTGACTTTGTGTAACTTCCACCACAATCAAGGTACAAAACTGAGACATCATTACCATCACTATATGATCATCACACCTCATACGCACCCCTTTATAGCCTCCAGCACTTCCTACCTCACATCCCTTACCTTTGGAATCCACTGTTTTGTTCTCTATCTGTATAATTCTGTTTTTCCAAGAATGTTGTATACATGGAATCATACTATAGTGTGCAACTTTTTGATACTGGATTTTTTTTTTTTTACTCAGCATAATTCCCTGGAAGTTCATTCAAGTTGTTGCCTGTATCAATAGTTCATTCCTTTTTATTGCTAGATACTATTTCATAGTACGGATGTACCACAATTTAACCATTCACACATTTGAATAGTTTCTAGTTTTTGGCTATTACGAATAAAGTGGCTATGAACATTCACGTACAGGTTTCTGCACTAACGTAACTTTTGATTTCCCTGTGATAAATGCCCCAAAGTGCAATTGCTGGGACATCTGATAAGTTCACTTTTAGTTTTTAAAGAAACTGCCAAACTATTTTCCAGAGTGGCCGCACAATTCTGTATTTCAACCATCAGCGTATGTAAGTGATCCATTTTCCCGGCATCCTCTCTGGCATTTGGTGTTGCCACAATTCTTTATTTTAGCCATTTTGAGACTTGTAGTAATATCTCATTGTGGTTTTCATTTGCATTTTCTGGACGGCTGACAATGTTGAATATCTTTTCATGTCCTTATTTGTCCTTTGTATATCCTCTTTGGTTAAATGTCTCTTCATGTCTTTTGCCCCTGTTCTAATGGGATTGTTTTTTCGATGTTGAGTTTTGAGAGTTCTTTATATAATCTGGATACAGATCTTTTGTGGGATATATAATCTGCAGAATTTTCTCCCAGTCTATAATTTGTCCTTACATCTCCTCTACAGGGTCTACAGAGCAAAATTTTCTAGATTTGATGAGGTATAATTTATCAATTTTTACTTTTTTTTGGGTAAAAAGTCAACTGAGCATCTTTGTGTGGATCTATTTCTATGTTCTCTGTTCTGTTCTACTGATCTGTGTGTCTACACCTCCTCTACTGCCACACTGTCTTGATTATTGTATTGTTGATTTTTGAGGGTTCTTTATCTATTTTGGATACAAGTCCTTCTTCAGGTATGTGATTTGCAGAGATTTTTACCCCCCCCCCGGTCTGTGTCTTTTCATTCTCTTAACAGTGACCTTTATTTTGTTTAATATCTTTATTGGAGTATAATTGCTTCACAATGCTGTGTTAGTGTCTGCTGTAAAACAAAGTGAATCAGCTATATGTATACATATACCTCATATCCCCTCCCTCTTGCATCTCCCTCCCACCCTCCCTATCCCACCCCTCTAGGTGGTCACAAAGCACCGAGATGACCTCCCTGTGCTATGCGGCTGCTTCCCACTAGCCATCCATTTTACGTTTGGTAGTGTACATATGTCAATGCTACTCTTTCACTTCGTCCCAGCTTCCCCTTACCCCGCTGTGTCCTCAAGTTTGTTCTCTACATCTGTGTCTTTATTCCTGCCCTGCCACTAGGTTCATCAGTACCGTTTTTTTAGATTCCATATATATGCGTTAGCATACGGTATTTGTTTTTCTCTTTCTGACTTACTTCACTGTGTATGACAGACTCTAGGTCCATCCACCTCATTACAAACAACTCAATTTCGTTCCTTTTTAATGGCTGAGTAATATTCCATTGTATATATATGCCACATCTTCTTTATCCATTCATCTCTCAGTGGACACTTAGGTTGCTTCCATGTCCTGGCTATTGTAAATAGTGCTGCAATGAACATTGTGGTGCATGTATCTTTTTTTTTGAATTTTATTTACTTTTTATACAGCAGGTTCTTATTAGTTATCTACTTTATACATATTAGTGTATATATGTCAATCCCAGTCTCCCAATTCATCCCACCACCACCACCCACACCCCTGCTTTCCCCCCCTTGGTGTCCATACATTTGTTCTCTACATCTGTGTCTCTACTTCTGCCTTGCAAACCTGTTCATCTGTACCATTTTTCTAGGTTCCACATATGTGCATTAATATATGATATTTGTTTCTCTCTTTCTGACTTACTTCACTCTGTATGACAGTCTCTAGATCCACCCACGTCTCTACAAATGACCCAATTTCGTTCCTTTCTATGGCTGAGTAATATTCCATTGTATATATATGCCACATCTTCTTTATCCATTCATCTGTCGATGGACATTTAGGTTGCTTCCATGTCCTGGCGATTGTAAGTAGTGCTGCAGTGAACATTGTGGTGCATGTATCTTTTTTTAAAAAATAAATTTATTTATTTATTTTTGGCTGCGTTGGGTCTTCGTTGCTGTGCCCGGGCTTTCTCTGGTTGCGGTGAGCGGGGGCTACTCTTTGTTGCCATGCACGGGCTTCTCATTGCCGTGGCTTCTCTTGTTGTGGAGCACAAGCTCTAGGCATGTGGGTTTCAGTAGTTGTGGCACACAGGCTCAGTAGTTGTGGCTCACAGGCTCTAGGGTGCAGGCCCAGTAGTTGTGGCGCACGGGCTTAGTTGCTCCGCGGCATGTGGGATCTTCCCAGACCAGGGCTCAAATCCGTGTCCCCTGCATTGGCAGGCGGATTCTTAACCACTGCGCCACCAGGGAAGCCCACATGTATCCTTCTGAATTATGGTTTTCTCAGGGTATATGCCCAGTAGTGGGATTGCTGGTCGTATGGTAGTTTTATTTTTAGCAGTATCCTTTATAGATATCTTTTATTGATTTCCAGTATGTTCTGAAAACATACTTTTAATGATCACTATTCTTTAAAATTCATTGAGGTTTTTTTCTTTTAGTGGCCCATAATATGATTGATCTTTATGAATGTTCCATGTGCAATTGAGAATAATGTGTTGAGTGGCGTTTATACACACACACACACACACACATCAATTAAGTCAGATTGGTTGATAGTGCTGTTCAGGTAACCTATAGCTTTACTAATCTTCTGCCTACATGTTCTGTCAGTTGCCGAGATAGGAGTGTTGAAGTCTGATTGTAAATGTGTATTTGTCCTTTTCTTCTTTCAGTAGTATCAGTTTTTGTCCAATTTTTTTTTTGGCTGCATTGGGTCTTCATTGCTGTACACAGGCTTTCTGTAGTTGCAGCGAGTGGGGGCTGCTCTTTGTTGAGGTGTGCGGGCTTCTCATTGTGGTGGGTTCTCTTGTTGCAGAGCACAGACTCTAGGCGCATGGGCTTCGGTAGTTGCAGCACGCAGGCTTCAGTAGTTGTGGTGCGCAGGCTCAGTAGTTGTGGCGCATGGGCTTAGTTGCTCCACAGTATGTGGGATCTTCCTGGACCAGGGATCGAATCCATGTCCCCTGCATTGGCAGGCGCGCCACCAGGGAAGTCCCTGTCCAATGTATTTTTAAGCTCTGTTATATATCTTATTTGAGAATTGACCTCTTTATTATGTAATGATCCCCTTTATTTCTAATAGTGTTCTTTGTCCTGAAGTTTTTGTTGGTGTTATTATAGCTACTCTGGCACAATATTTTACTACTATTTTTTCTTTAAACACCCAGTTATCTTTCTTTCTTTCTTTCTTTAATTTATTTATTTTTCACTGCATTTGGTCTTCATTGCTGCGCGCGGGCTTTCTCCATTTGCGGTGAGCGGGGGCTACTCTTTGTTGCAGTGCACGGGCTTCTCATTGTGGTGGCTTCTCTTGTTGTGGAGCACGGGCTCTAGGCATGTGGGCTTCAGTGGTTGTGGCACACAGGCTCTAGAGCGCAGGCTCAGTAGTTGTGGCGCACGGGCTTAGTTGCTCTGTGGCATGTGGGATCTTCACGGACCAGGGCTCGAACCCATGTCCCCTGCATTGGCAGGCAGATTCTTAACCACTGCGCTGCCAGGGAAGCCCCCCAGTTATCTTTTAGGTCAATTAAATATAGGAAAAATCAATGTATTTTACCTTCATTTATTTCTTTTTAGCGTTCTTGATTTACTTGTGGAGATCCATGTTTCACCCTAATATATTTCTTCAGCCTGAGGAACTTCTTTAAGATTTCTTGTAGAGTAAGACTTCTGGCTATGATTTCCATCATTATTTTTGTTTTTCTGAGAAAGTCTTTATTGCTTTTTCATTTTAAAAGTTAGCCTTATGGAGATAAAATTTACATACTGTAAAATTGACCTTTTTTAAGTGTACACTTCAGTGATTTTTAGTGAATTTACAGAATCATACAACCATCACCCAAATCCACTTTTAGAATTCTGTCATCACCCCCAAAGATCCCCATACCATAGGTCAGTCACCTTTCCGCCCCCAACCCCAGGCAGCCAGTAGTATTCTTTCTATGCCGATAGATTTGCCCTCTTTGGAATTTCACGTAAATTGAATTGTACAATATTGAGTGTTTTGCGTCTGGCTTCTCTCACTTAGAATAATGTTTATGAGGTTCATCCATTTTGTAGCATGTAGCGGTATTTTGTTCCAGTATTCCACTGCGTGGATATAGCATAGTTTATTTATCTGTTTACTAGTTGATGAACACTTGAATTGTTTTCACTTTTTGGCTTTTATAAGTAATGCTTTTATGAACATTTGCTTACAAGTCTTTGTGTGGACATATGTTTTCTTTTTACTTCATACCTAGGAGTAAAATTTCTGGTTCGCATGGTAAACTTATATGTAACATTTTAAAAATGTTTCTTTCAGTAAATTAAACTAGTTTTTGAAGAGATTGAATAAACTATTTAAGATAGAATGTTTATATAATACTAGTCATTCTCTATTTTGTACAAGGTGATGGTTTTTTAAAATGTGAAACTACTCCTGTGTCATCAGACTATTATACCTTTTACAGCAGAAGTAGAGTGCACTATGTTTTACCTTTTAAGGAGCTAACTGCCAAGCTGTTTTCCAAAGTGGCTGTACCAGTTTACATTGGCACCAGCAATGGCACCTTGCATTTTTTTAAAGATATTTTCTGGGTATAGACTTCTGAGCTGCATGGTTTCTGATGAGAAATTTGATGTCATTCTTATTTTTCTCTCTCTATGTAAAGTTTCTTTTTTCTCTGGCTGCTTTCAAGATTTTCACTTTCGTTTTCAGTAGTTTGAATATATGCCAAGAGGTGGTTTACTGGGGGCTCTGAACCTCTTGCATTTGTGGTTTGGTGTGTGTCATTTAATTTTGGGAAATTCTCACCCATTATGTTGTCATAAAATAAAAAATAAAAATAAAATAATCTCTCATCCCTCTGTCTTCTGGGGTTCCAATTAGACTCATACTAGACTGTTTTATATTATCTTGGATATTCTTCTAAATTTTCTTTGTGTTTCAATTTGGGTAATTTTTGTTGACTGATCTTCAAGTTCACTGATTCTTTCTTTGGCTGTGTTGAGATTACTGGTGAGCCCATTGAAGGTATTCTTTATCTCTGCTACTGTGCTTTTCATTTCTAGCATTTCTATTTTGTTCTTTCTTAGTGTGTGTTTTTCTACTGCAGTTACCTGCTTATCTTGCATAATGTCCACCATTTCCATTTGAGCCTTTAACATGTTAACCATAATTATTTGAAATTCCTTGTCTGATAGCTCCAGTGTCTGTGTCATATCAGATTCTGGTTCTGATGATCACTTTGTTTCTTGGGAATGTGATTTTTCTTACCTTTTTGTGTGTTTTTATTTGTTTGTTTGAAGCCAAACATATCGTGTAGGCCAGTAGAGTATGAGGTGTGAAGATTTTATGCCTGGAAATGGGCACATGTTTCCTTCTGCTGGGTCTTTAGAACAGAGTTTTGAGTTAACCTGGTTAGGAGTTGGATTGGGTTTGAGGTTGTTGTTGCTATGTCCACCCTCGGTGTACGACAGACTTCAAATTCCTATAGTGATTCCTTGTGCTTAACATGAGAGTTGGTTTTCCAGAGCAATGTCTTTTCGACACTGAACTTTAGGTCTTCCCTTTACACTGTGCCTCAGATGGTATCTTTGCATACTCTGTTTCCTCTTCTGTCCCTTTCCCAGTACTATTATGCTGTTACTAGTTACTTGAATTTATTTAGTTAGTGATGTGGGGAACTGGGAGGTGGGCATTTTCTGTTGTTCTGCCCAAATCTCAGTCTTAGGTGCTAAGTCCACGGTATGGCCTCAGGAGTATGTGGTTCTGTGCCCAGTGTATATTTCTGCCCTTCCCCCAGGAGTAGTTTTTTTTCCCCATTTCCTTCTCCCAGCTGCAATGAATTTCCACCATTGCCCTAGAGTGTGTTGTCCTTTCCCCACAGAGAAAGGCATTGTTTTCCCTGGGGGAGATAGAGGAAATGCATGGGGTTGAGATTCGTATTCCTCCTGCATGGCTAACGCTCCTCTCTTCAAGGAGTGCATCGCAGTGGTCCGTTCTTAGGGCTCTTTCTGAGCTTTTCTGGAAGCCCCCAGCAGGATTCATGGAGAAAGCGCTTGCAACAGAGTGCAGGCCCCCCAGTCTCTGAGGCCCTCAGAGCCTTCCTACTATCCTGCCAGTCCATAGCCTGCCTTCGCCAGTTCATTAGTGTTTGCTTCTAGCGGAACTCTTCTTACTGGTTTCTGGTAAGCTTAGCCCAGATCAGTGAGTGCTCACGTCTCCTCTGGTAGATTTTGGGCAAGTGTGCTGCTCTGCAAACTCAGCTCTCCAACGCAGTAGAAAAATTCATGAATTTGAAGTTAATCTGGCTTATTTTTTGTCTTAACTATGGGAGTGACATTTCTTCCACCTTACTTCATCCCAGAGTAGAAGATGAAGTTTTAGATTTTCTCAAGCCCACATTGCTCAGCCTCTCAAACGCCTTGTAGTTACTCATCCATTGGCGTGTACAGAACCCTTCTTTCCTGTGACTTTTGTTCCTAAAATGTTCTGCTGTGCTTTGCAGTAAATACATGTTGACTACTTTGGGGTATTCCTATTTTCAGGTATTTCAGATGCCATTTTTTTTTTTTTTTTTTTTGCGGTACGCGGGCCTCTCACTCCTGTGGTCTCTCCCGTCGCGGAGCACAGGCTCCGGACGCGCAGGCTCGGCGGCCATGGCTCACGGGCGCAGCCGCCCCGCGGCACGTGGGATCTTCCCGGACCGGGGCACGAACCCGTGTCCCCCGCATTGGCAGGCGGACTCTCAGCCACTGCGCCACCAGGGAAGCCCGCAGATGCCATTTTTAGACCTTCCTCCTCTCAGCAGATGCTGATACTTTGCTGTTTCATGGCTATTAGTGGATGATCTCTACCTGGTCATATTTTGGGTTTCATTGGGGTATGTTTTACCTAGCTTTGTTGTAGATGTTGTTTATGGGTTTTTGTTCTATTATTCTAGCACTTTATCTGTTTTATGTGAGAGATTCAAATTTAGGGAGATTCAGACCTATGATGCCACGCTGCTTAAAATCTTGCCTTCCTTTTTGGAAAGACACTTTTCCTGGGTTTAAAATTCTAGTTTGACAGTCTCTTTTTTTTTCTTTAGTTTTTCAGTTAATGCAGTTTCAGAGTTTGGTAAATATCTTGAGGGGAAAACTGGCAGAATATTGGGCTCAGTTTCCCCTCTTTCTTTCTACCAGTGCTCTGCTGGTTTCTCTCCTCTTAGTAGAGGTCCTCAGTTCATGTTCTCACTCATATCCCCACCCGTTTACCTCATGCCCAGAATCAGCAAACATTCTGAGGAAAAAAATGGCTGCAGAGTGTCATTGCCTCTCTTTTCCAAAGTCCTGGCCGCCTCGTCATGCTCTAGTGCCTTCAAACAGACATTTTAAAATTTTATCTGGATTTCTTAGTTATTCTCGGTGAAAGTACTAGTCTACTACAAGTTACTCCACCACGTTCATAATCAGAAGTCCACCTTTTTTCTAAGTATTTGCAAACTAAATTTCTTCATGCACTGCAAGAATTGCTGAAGGGAGACATTTTAGGAGATTCCTTTTCATATAGATTCATCACTTTTTCAAGAAGAAAGACTCTTAAAGATGAACAAATATGACTGAGACTGAGGGAGACTGTTACATTAGTATATCATTTCCCTGACCTCTGTTTTAGCATGAAAAAGGTAAGGAGTTATTTAAGTTAGTACCAGATTAATTAGGTTAGAAACTAGTTTTTCATAGATACTGCAAAGACAGATATCAATCCTAACTTCCGTACTGTTGGGGTCTGAATGCATGAGGCAGTGCTACTTTCTGGTCATTAGAAGCCCACAGTAGTGCTTCTACTCAAAATTCTTTCCCCTTGGTGTATTAATTCTTCTAGTAAAACACAAATAATACTCGGTTTTCTTCTCAAGGACTCAGACATAGGCACTCGCAGTAAATCACAGGGGCCATGTCCTGCTTTGGAGATAGAGGGCTTCATGCTGAGGAATCTACCAGGGAAGAGGAACTCCCTCAAGAATAGAATTTACTCTGCTAATTATTATGCTTCCTGCCACAGTGCCACAGATACCCTTGACTGTATGTTCCACAGCTGTGAAGAATGTTTCGAGAGAAAATTAGGTTGTGTCTTCTGCAAGGTCTTCATCCTGGAGGCTCTCCAGAAAGGGTGATAGGGCTTCAGAAAAACAGAAAAATATCTTCTGTTCACAGGTGTTTTGTTTCCATAAAAGGAGTGTTTGGATCTTAGCTCTACTATTTACCAGCTGCATGACCTTGGGCCACTGACTCACCTCTGCATAAATTTCCTCACCTCTGAAGTCATTCTAACTACATTGGCTTCATAAAGCTGTTGTGAAGATCAGCTGTAATAGCGGGAGGGAAAGTCATCTGTAGATTTCAAAGTGCAGCACACCAGAGATTGGGGTGAGCCCTATTGTTTCACCCCCCCCTTTAGTATTCCTCGAGTCCTGGGGCTGGAAGAGATCAATCCCACATTTCATCTAATACAGTAATCTTCTTTGCAATGTCCCAGACAGATAGCCTTTTAGCTTCTGCATTCAGAGCTCTTTCAGAGATGGGATAGCTTCCCCTTATGCTTGTCTGCTAGCCCATACGCTGAGTCCCGGGATACCTGGAACTTCTGATCTCCTGTGACTGAGGAGGGAAGAGCAATGAAGACTTCAGAAGCCCAGAGCTATGCTGTGTGTTTAGTTTTGCCCTGCTTCTGATCTGGGACACTTGCAGCTTCCTGTTGGGATGTCTAGTCAGCTCTGAAAATGGGTTTGGTTTAATCTAGACCCCCTTCTCTAAACACATGGCAATTCCTAAGGGAAGGCAAGGGCTCGTCCACCCCTCCATGGCTTCTGTGGGTCTTTGGGATGGTTCTTCCCCTGAAAGGTCAAAATCACTTGTGTTTCTGGTAAGAACTGGAAGCATCTAGTGACCTAAGTAGTCACTCTACAGGATGGGGAAGAAGAACTACTTAAGAAGCAGGAGGAACTGTTTAGCACCTATCAGATGAGCTAACTGACTAATTTATGCTGGCCTTTTTTTTTTTTTTTTTTGCGGTATGCGGGCCTCTCACTGTTGTGGCCTCTCCCGTTGCGGAGCACAGGCTCCGGACGCGCAGGCTCAGCGGCCATGGCTCACGGGCCCAGCCGCTCCGCGGCATGTGGGATCCTCCCGGACCGGGGCACGAACCCGCGTCCCCTGCATCGGCAGGTGGACTCTCAACCACTGCGCCACCAGGGAAGCCCCATGTTGAGATTTTGATTAGTTTGTTTGGTTGGTGGCTTATTATTATTACCTGCAAAGAATGTTATTTACAAGTTTATTCATTACTTGGATATATCTGTGTTCCTAAACTATCACTTCTAACCTTCTCTCATCCCATTTGCATTTTCCTGAGAATGCCTTCAGTTAATCTTTTTTTTTTTGACATCTTTATTGGAGTATAATTGCTTTACAATGGTGTGTTAGTTTCTACTTTATAACAAAGTTAATCAGTTATACATATACATATGTTCCCATATCTCTTCCCTGTTGCGTCTCCCTCCCTCCTACCCTCCCAGCATCATTACTTCTCATTCTGTAGGTGGAAATAATAAAGCATGGAGAGGCAAACATATTTGCCGAGACAGTGATTCTCAACTCCATTTTAGGGGCATTCCAGGGTGTCTCATAGGATCTCACAAAATTGCTCTAAAATTCTCAAAACGAAATTCATCTTAATTGGCTTTAATTTTTTAGAAAAAATTTCCAGCATTTTAGGGTAGGGTCAGTGAGTTTTACAAAAAAAATTTTTTTAAGTAGGACCAATGAAACGTCAAAATTACAAAAACGTTTGGGAAGCAGTGGACTAGTGAGTACCAGAACAAGCATTAAAATAATCCAGGTCAGGTACTAAGATGTATAAACTCTTGACACATCCTCCATGGATCTGTATTTCCAAAGGCAATGCGTTATGTGATGGCACATCTAAAGGTGCTTCTCTTCTGGGCAAGCTTTGCACAGCACTTGGGAAGGATCCTAATGGCCTTTTGTGATGACCTGATTTTTTTCACTGCTAGAGAGGTGAGAAAATATATGTACACTTGAACAGTGAGAATTTTAATTTGGCTGGACCACAGGCTCATTATGGGGGAATTATGTCAAATATGCTTGGAAAGGTAGGTTGGGGCCACACTTTGAGGGACCTTGAATACTAAACTGAGGTGTTTCAACATTTTTGATAGGCACTTTGGAAGCAGTGAAGATTTTTAAGCACGGGTTGCAGGAGAAAAGGCCGTATGACTCCAAGGCTATTAATATGGCTAGAATGTGTAGGTTTGGCCAAATTGAGACAGTGAAGATGGAGAGATCCCTCAGAAACTTGCAGTGATCTGGATGAAAGGTGTTATGGAGGTTGTCCACCTTTATTATGAGCTTTGTCACTGTGCTGGTGTTTAAAAGCAGGTGGTGGGAATTCCATGGTGGTCCAGTGGTTAGGACTCCACACTTTCACTGCCGGGCCCAGGTTCAATCCCTGGTCAGGGAACTAAGATCCTGTAAGCCCTGTGGCACGGCCTAAATAAATAAATAAATAAAAACAGGTGAGGTGTCACCTCTTGAATCCCACAGACTTTCTTGTTATGCTGGCTAAGATTTTGCCTAAAATCTTAAAAAAAAAAAACTAAAAAAAAAAAAAAAAGCTTTGCCTTGCCTTTCAGAGGTTCAAAGGCACTTACTTGTTCAGAATGTGCTTCTCAAGCTGTGTATAGTACTCTTGGCATCATGAAGTGTATGTAGTTCCGTGGAGCTCCGCATCCAGTTTGACCATCTCCAGTTTACTGCATTGGAAGAGAGGGCATCACTTCACACAGACCAACTCTGATCAGTTTCACCCATGCATGCTCTCAGATGTGCTGTGTGTGAGCTTGAACAGCGGGGCCTCAGTCCATTCTGATGCTGGGGGAAATGGAGCATTTCCCTGCGATGTTTGACAGCCACTATTTGGCTTATATTTGAAGAGGAAAATAAAATAATTTTTTTGGAAAATATACTAATTTTGACCTCAGTTTTTCTACCCCTGAAAGCTTTTTTCTAAGAACACTAGTCAGTGGCTTGGGATACCCAGCAAATATTTACAGGATTAATTTGTTTCAATGAGAAAAAGTTATTTTTCCATACCTTTCATTATATGAACTTTTGGCAAAGGAAATTTCTCACTTTACATACTTCTTATAATAGACAAATTCCATCATCTCTCCACTAAGAGAAACAATGCTGAAAATAGTAGAATAATTCTAAAGTTATGGGAGTAACATAGTATCCACAGAAACCTTGAGTAAGTACCATGAACCTTGACCCTTATGATTAATTTGTAAGCCCTTGGCAGTGAGATGAGATGTGTTTTTTCACTGTGAAGCAAAGGAAACCTATCATGTAACAAGTAAGTTTGTATATTGATGCTATATTGACTTTGTTGCTACCATGTCCTTACACAGACAGTTCATCTGGTCCCCACTGCTCCAGTTATTGTGATGAGTTGTGTATTTTTATTTCAAAGAAGATCTGTTTGAATTATTTTATTTCTATTTTGACCTACTTTAATCACTGCCCAGGTCTGCCCCATTCCACTAGGTGACACTCTTACCCATGAAACTACTTTAGTCATATCATCACCAGTAGTGGGCTGGGTTGTGCTTTTCTGTGAGGATGAAACACTTCTGGGTTGCTGGTATCCTTGCTCTCTACTCCTGAACTAGGCATCAAGATTCTGTTTCATACCTGCCTGCAAAGTCTCGTAAATGTTAATTGGTGCTATGGTAGGCACAGGGGCAAGATTTGAGCTAAACCACGGTCCCAGCCCTCCAGAAGCTCGCAGTGTAGTGGCAGGGGGCAGATTGCTGAAGAGCTAGAGAAGGGGGCCATGGCAGGGAAGGAAATGCTTTTGACTGGAAGCTCTGCATGACTAGAGGTTGTGAAGGCCTGGAGGTCCGAGACTCTGAATTGGGCGGCTGTTGGCATAGGGTGAGGGGCTCCCTGGCATGCAATGGAATGGAGAGACTAGCATCATTGCATTATTTCACTGGTAGTGCCTCTGGGTTCAACCCTGGAGGCCATAGAGGAAAGCAATGGCTGTGGATGCTTCCTCCCATCCCAGAACTAACTAGGCTCTCCCACAGTCTCAGAGACAGAAGATCAGAGGTTTCCCCACTGTTCCTGAACCAATGACTGGAAATATCTATAGCTCTCTCATTTGGTTTTATTTATCTTATTTTTTATTTTTGGAAAATTTTTTAAAATATAGAAAATCACACCCACGGAAGTAACCACCACCTATGTTCCTACCAACAAGAATTAATCATTCTTATCATCTTGATATATTGGTTTCCGAAGTTTTCTGTTTATCCGTGATATTAATATATTGCCCCTATTCTCACTTACTTTAATCTATATTCTTCCCATTCATAACAGGACCGGTTCTTGGATTCAGTTATGGAATGCCAACATGCTTAGATATAAATGCCTCACAGCATGATGGCAGCAGAGAGCTGCTCCTCAAATGCAAACTTAAATTGTTTCTGGAGTTTAAAATTACATTGTAGAAAAAGTGCGAAATGCAGAAAGATGAAAATAAATTACCTGTAGCCCTACCACTTGGAGAGAACCAGAGCTGATGTTCATTTTGGTATATTTCCTTCCATTCTTTTTTCTATTTATACATAGTTTTTAAAAAATTAGCTTTGCATTGTATTTAATATTTTATAATCTGCCTTTTCACTGAATGTTTTATGATTTAAATGTTCTTCTACCTCATGATTTTTAATAGTTGCCCAGTATTCCATCCTATAGCTATAGCTAGAGTTATGTCATACTTTATAATTACTATTACTAGACATTAAATTGGTCTCCCTTTTTGGTTATTATAGTAATGTATGTTCTTGTGTGAACGTATGACTATCAGAATAAATTTCTAGAAGTAGAACTTCTCAAAGAGTGTGAACATTAAAAGGAGCTCTTTTATTGATTTTTTCTTTATCAAAGTAATATATGTTTACTATAGACTATGTAGAAATCACAGATATACAAAAAAGAGAATGAAAAAGGATGTAAACGTCACCCATATTTTTACCACTCAGAGGTAATCACTATTAACATCTTATTATAATCCTTCAGTCCTCTTTTCTCTATATTCTGCATCCTCTTTCATGACCTTTTTACTTAATATATTCTGAACATTCTTTCAAGTTCATTATTCTACACTTTCAGTGGTTAACTAGCATTTCATTGTATGAAAGTACAATTTATTTGACCAACTCGCTACTGTTAGACATTTAGGTTATTTTTTTTCCCTACTGTAAACAATGTAGAGATGAGTATTCTGTTGCCAAGTCTTTGCAAAAACCCCGATTTCTTCTTTTAAATAAATTCTTAGATGTGCAATTATTGGTTCCACATGTAGGCACATTTTTCAGGCTTTCAATGAGTATTGCTAAACCACCCTATAATAATTGTCATGTTAGAGGTAGAGTATGGGCATGCCCCTTTTGTCTGAATTCTTGAAATCACTGAATTTTTGGCCGTTTTGACTGCAAAGAATTAATATACTATTTTTTTTACTTTCATTTTAATTTTTTAACACCTTCATTGGAGTATAACTGCTTTACAATGGTGTGTTAGTTTCTGCTGTATAACAAAGTGAATCAGCTATATGTATACATATATCCCCATATCCCCTCCCTCTTGCATCTCCCTCCCACCCTCCCTATCCCACCCCTCTAGGTGGTCACAAAGCACTGAGCTGACCTCCCTGTGCTATGCGGCTGCTTCCCACTAGCTATCTGTTTTACGTTTGGTAGTGTATATATGTCCATGCCACTCTCTCCCTTTGTCCCAGCTTACCCTTCCCCCTCCGCATATCCTGAAGTCCATTCTCTACGTCTGCCTCTTTCTTCCTGTCCTGCCCCCTAGGTTCTTCAGAACCTTTTTTTTTTTT